>NW_021604763.1:201771-240749 GCF_004785775.1 Grammomys surdaster | reverse complement strand
TTTCGAGACAGGGTTTCTCTGTGTAGCCTGGGCTGTCCTGGAACTCACTCTGTAGACCAGGCTGGCCTCGAACTCAGAAATCCACCTGCCTCTGCCTCCCAAGTGCTGGGATTAAAGACGTGCGCCACCACCGCCTGGCAAATGTATTTCATTTTTAAATTATGTATTATGTGTGTGTCTGTGTGAGAGTGTGTGCATGTGAGTGCTGGTGGCCAGGGAGACCAGAGCTCTCAGATTCCCCCAGAGCTGGAGTTATGCGAGGTTGTGAGCCTCTGTGGATGCTGGGAACAGAACTCAGGTAGGCTAGTAGAACAGTACATGTTCTTAATCACTGAGCCGTCTCTCTAGTCCTGTTTTGTGTTCTAATAATAAAATTAGTTTTTGATGCTTACACAAAAGTTTTAAATGTGCATATATATAGATTCAAACTGAGGATTTTCACATACTGAACTCTGTGCTCTTACTGTGCTTCTTGTATGCAGGTATGTGTAACCCAGAGATGCTATTACTCTGAAAAGTGTCTTTCATCTTATTAACGTATTAAAAATTTAATATGCTGTACATTTGGTAAATTGCTCTTTTACTGACTAAAAATTAACATTTTTCCTGTGTCATTGAAAATGGCCATATTTTCCTGTGCGTGAATATGTCACGGTTTACCTAACCTAGTCTCTGTTCTCTGATTTACCTGATTTTTGCTCTTGCGTATGCTGCTTCTTTGAGTGCCCTTAGACACGAGTCCTTTTTGAGTAGTTGTGATTGTCTTTGACAGAATTGAGTTTGGATTTCTGAGTAGTGTTTGAACTTGTTGCTGTGTGTTTTCAAATATGCCTTTGTCACTCCGGTTTGATAGCCATCTTCAGAAACTCCTGCTTTTCAACTTAGCCACCAGCTAACTGATCACTAGGCAAAGAGATGCAAATGAACAGCAGGATGGCTTGATGACAGTAAGTGCTACCTGAACCAGGTGTGGGTCTGCACACCTGTAATCCCAGCTCTTCTCAGAGGGAGAGATGGGAATCAGGAGTTCAAGGGCAGCATTGACTCTGCAGAGAGCTGGAGACTGGCTTATACTACATGAGCTCCTGTCTCAAAACAAAACCAACATAGCGCTGACATCCTCTGTTATCACGTGTATCCATCTGTGCCATGCGGTATGTGAGCATCTACACATCTTCCTCTTCAGTATTCCATAATCCGAGAACAGTGAGACATAGCAAGGTTAAGTAACTTGCTTAAAATCTTAAGCCAAAGTTGGGGATATGGCTTAACTGATAAAGTGCTTGCCACACAGCATCAGGACCTGGGTTCAGATTCCCAGCATCCATGTAGAAACTGGACATGATGGCACATTGTATAATCCCAGTGTCTGGGAGGCAAAGACAAGAGGATTGGATCCCTGCACTCACTCCCCAGGCAGTCTAGCCAAATTGGGCAAGTTCCAGATTCAGTAAAAGATTCTGACTCAAAAAATAAGGCAGAGTCTTAGTCAGTGTCCTATTGCTGTGAAGAGACACCATGACCACAGAAACTCCTTAACTGGGGCTGGCTTACAGTTCAGAGGTTTAGTCTGTTATCATCATGGTAGGAAGCATGGTGTCATGCAGGCAGACTTGGTGCTGGAGAGGTAGCTGAGAACCCTACATTTCAATCCACAGGCAGCAGTTAGAGAGAGACACTGGGCCTGGCTTGGGCTTTTGAAACCCCAAGGCCTACCCCCAGTGACACACTTCCTCTCACAAGGCCACACCTCCTAATCCTTGTCAAGTAGCACTACTCCCTAATGACTCAGCATCCAAATATATGGAGGCCATTTTCATTCAAACCACCACACAGTATTTGACAAAGACACCTCATGTCAACCTTTGACACTCTATGCCCAGCATTTCAGTCTGTTCTCTTAATGTCTGCTTCTTATGTGCGTGTACACACCTGTGTTGAAGGCTGCATTCAGGAGGCATTTAGAGGCCCAGGGGACTGTGAGAGAAAGAGCAGTCTGCACCCTGTAATATTCTTAGTCTGGCCAAGGCTAGCATTTCTAATTTTCCCAAGGGATGAAGGTCTGAGATTCAGCCTGGCTTCTTAGATCAGTGGTGAACTCTGGGTTGCTAACCAGTCTATTGGCATGGTTTTCCATGAATCTCAAACACTTGCAATAGTGCCTTATTCCTTCTCAGGGTTTTCTGGCTAAGGAATTGCAAGCGGAGGCTCTCTGCAGACTTGATAGGAAAGTAAAAGCAACAATTGAGCAATTCATGAAGATCTTGGAGGAGATTGACACAATGGTAAGTAAATACTCAGCTCAGAGGTACTAGCCCATTTCTTTCATTTATTTATTTATTTTAACATTTTATTTATTCATGTACACAGCGTTCTGCCTGCATGTATGCAGGCCAGAAGAGGGCACCAGATCTCATTATAGATGGTTGTGAGCCACCATGTGGTTGCTAGGAATTGAACTCAGGACCTCTGGAAGAGCAGTCAGTGCTCTTAACCGCTGAAGCATCTCTCCAGCCCCGGAGGTACTAGTCTTTAGTGGCAGTATTTCAGTCTATTTCATTCTATCAGTATTACATTTGTGTTACCTGGGCAAATCTGTTACTGGGGAAGTCAGACATCTACTGGTATGTGCCAGGTACTATGTGTCTTAGTTAGCTTTAACTGTCAACACAGCCTAGAGGTACCTAAGAAGTTCATCTCAACTGATGGATTCCCCAGATCAGCGTGACCTGTGGGCACATTGGGGCAGGGTTGTTTTGGTAACTGATAAAGCCCATTATGAGCTGCATCTTCCCTAGGCAGGTGGTCCTGGGCTGTATAAGAAAGCTAGCTTTGAGTCAGGGAGATGGTTCAGTGGTTACAAGTACTGGTTGCTCTCCCAGAGAACCTGGATTTGATTCCCAGAACCTACATAGTAGCTTACAACCCTTTGTAACCCTAGTTCCAGGGGACCCAGTGTCCTCTTCTGGCCTCTTCAAGTCCCAGGCATGGATGTGGTATAGATATACACGCAGGCAAAACACCCATAAAATAAATAAACCTTAAAAGGAAGGAAAGCTAAGTATGAGCCAGAGTGAGCCATCGAGCAGTGTTCCTCCATGGTCTCTGCTTCAAGTTCCTGCTCTGACTTCATTGATCATGGGCTGTGACCTGGAAGTGTAAGTCAGGTAAACCCTGCCCTCCCCTAATCAATAGCGTTCTTATCACAGCAACAGGGAGAAAACAGGGGTGGCATGCTAGGTTCTGTGTGAATATGTGGACTGTCTAATCTATAGGCGTTTATAGCCCACTGGTCTGACAAGAGAGTGTGTGTGTGTGTGTGTGTGTGTGTGTGTGTGTGTGTGTGTCCCAAGAAGTTTATGGTCTTGTAGTTAAGGAAACATGGGTCTTTTTTTCCTAAGTCTCAAGTGGCTGGTGATGTTGCCGAGTTAGTTTGTTCTACAGACTTCAACCACAACCAGATCTTGGGAAATTGTTGACTCATTGACCCAAATTTTCTTTAACTTATGATAGTAAAGGTGTCAATGGCCTGATACTTCATTCTCAAGAGTGAACTCCTGTGGTCTTGGAATTTAAAAAAACGAAACAAAACAAACAAAATAAAAAGTGCAGAACAACAGAAGGTACTTTTCCTAGCATGGTAGTATTTAAATGTAAGAAAGAATAAAACACAAAATCTGTGTTTCACATCAGGTTACAGTCCAGACATTCCAGCCAAGGAAAGGAGCAATCATAGGGACAAGAGCCATAATCCTAACCCTAACCCTAAAACCCTAACCCCAACCCTGAACAGAGCCATGTAGGATGCAGATCTAGAGACATGATGCCTGAAAATGCCCATCTTGCTCATATTGCTGACCTGTTTGGCATCATGTGAATCTCCTATGTCTCATGTCATTGTCACTGCTGATGATAGCTGTTTGGTGTCAACTGTTTCTTTCATAGGTCCTACCAGAAAAATTTAAAGACAGCAGGCTAAAAAGGAAGAATTTGGTGAAAAAGGTTCAGGTGAGTCATACGATACTACATGACAAGCTATAATATATTAGTGTGTCGGTATGTATGTTTTTCTGTTCAAAACAAGGTAGTGTAGAACTCCGATCAGACACATGGTCTGTTGTTCTTTATTAGCATGAACCCAAGAAGGGGATTCTTGTCCCTGTGTACCTGATTTAATCCACATTCACGGGAGAGCAGATAGGGCTGACAAAGTTCTGGTAAGGGCCATTGTTGTGTCTAGTACCCCCTTTTATAGGGTTTCTGGCCCTATAAAATAGTCAAAACCATGGCCCTTTGTTTTACTATCCCTTACTCCCTGAATCTTGGTGTCCAGGCTGGGAGCCCGTGACCATCCATCCATGCACAGGCTGTTTAAAGTCTAATCTGCATGTTCCCTAGAGTGGCTAAATAAAGAACCTTGTCTGAGCAACGGCTGGCTTGTCCTAGAAGGGCCCTGGATGTCACTGTCTGTGTCTGTCTTGCAGGTGTTCCTAGCAGAGTGTGACACGGTGGAGCAATACATCTGCCAAGAGACAGAGCGGCTGCAGTCTACAAACTTGGCCCTGGCTGAATGAAGTGCAGTGGAGAGCGGCTGTACTGGCCTGAAGAGCAGCTTTACAGCCCTGCCCTCTCTGGAACAGAAGTTGCTTGTTTCTCCAAGGCTGCCAGGGGCAACTAGCCAGATGTCAATTTCCCTACTCCTCCATCGGTTCTAAATGAAAAAGTACTGTCTTTGCAACCTGAACTAGACTTCCCGTTTTCTTATTTTGGCTCTGTGTGGTTGTGCCGACCAGCAGCTGCCTTTCCAGGAGAGGCCTCCCTGCCGTGAGTTGCCAGCTCTAGTTCATCTGGAGCTAGTTCCAGGTTTGTAAGGCACCCTCATCTTCAGATTCATGACCTGTGACCTCAGCTTGTAGATCCAAGATCAGAACAACCAGGAGGTGGAATCCAGGTGGGAATGTTGAATAAAGTTTGACACCTGGATAATCCAGAGTACCTTGCTGTAACCTGATTCCAGAACATCTGGCTGGATGTTGGTTTAGACCTTGTTCTCATCCTCCACAGCTGCTCTCCATCCTCCACTGCTCCTCCCCACCCTCTACTGCTCCTCCCCACCCTCCACTGCTCCTCCCCATCCTCTACTGCTCCTCCCCATCCTCCACTGCTCCTCCCCACCTTCCACTGCTCCTCCCCACCCTCCACTGCTCCTCCCCATTCTTCACTGCTTCTCCCCATCCTCCACTGCTCCCCATCCTCCATTGCTCCTCCCCATCCTCCACTGCTCCTCCCAATCCTCTACTGCTCCTCCCCACTCTTGTTGTTGTTGTTTTTAAAGACAGAATTTCTCAATGTAGCCCTGGTTGTTCTGGAACTCATACAAACTCACAGAGATCCTTCTGCTTCTGCCTCCTGAATGCTGGGATTAAAGGTATGTGCCATCACTGCCCCGCTTCAAGGTGCTATTCTAAGATGCCCCTGTGGTTATTATGTGAATGACCTTGTCCCTAAACAAATCCCCAAACTATTAAGAGCCCAGTATCAACTAAGTCTCTGCCTGAAGCCAACTCAGAACCATGGCCTGGGAAGACACAGACAGTAGTCTGAGTGTGTAAGTGCGGGTGAGGCCAGCTGGCAACTTCTGTCAGTCATCCCCTCTGAGCTCTGCATGTCCTTTGAGGTTGTGCCTGTTGATTTTGTGGACTTCCACTACTTTTGTTTGTCTTTTAGATTTCTTACATTACTTAACTTACCGTATATGAGTGTTTTGCCTATATATATATCTGTGTGTTGTGTGTATGCAGTGCCCACGGATGCACGAAAAGGACATCAGATCTTCTTGGAACTGGAGAGAGTTGTTAGCTGCTATGTGGATGCTGGGAATCAAACCTGGTTCCTCTAAAAGAGCAGTAAGTGCTCTTAACTGCTAAGCCATCTCTCTAGCCCCTCCATGGCTCTTAAAACTAGTCTGTATGTTGTCATCAAGAATGAGAGTATTTGGAATGCTTTCTCTCTTTCTCCTTCTCTCCCTCTCTCTCTTTTCCTGCCCTCTGTGCGTGTGTGTGTGTGTGTCTGTGTCTGTGTCTATGTGTGTTCGTCTGTGTGTGTTCCTGTCCCACCTTTGGACAGAGTGTTACTATATAGCCTAGGCTGGTCTTGAACTTGTTCTTGCCTCCTAAGTTTGTGAATTAGGATATCCACAACTGTATATAGTGTTTATTTGTTGTTTGTATGGTTTTAATCTCTGCTTCTAATTGTCACATGGTCATACACACTTGGTCTGTTTTTTAAGATGTATTTTTATACAATGTGTGTGTGGTGTGTTCATGTAGCTCCCCCTGGAGCTGGAGTTACAGGTGGTTGTGATCTACCTGATACAGGTGCTGGGTACTGAATTTTGGTTCTCTTGTAGAGCTGTATGTGCTCTTAACTGCAGAACAACCATCTCCAGCCCCTTGAGGATTAGTGTTGTCAACCTGACAATCTAGAATTATCAGGTAAGGGAGTTTCATTGAAGGATTATGTAAATTAAGCTGGCCTGTGAATGTCTTTGAGGGGATTATTTAAGTATGCTAACTGAGGAGAGAAGACACACCCACTGTGGGTTAACAGCTTCCCTAGGCAGAGGACTCCAACTGTGTGAGTAGAAAGCAAGCTGGGTACCACCATGCATGCATTTATCCTTGCTTTTGCTTCTTTTCTGTGGATGCAATGTGACTAACCCCCTCAAGCTTCTGTGACTTCCTGCTGTCGTGGATTAGCCTGGGGTTATGAGCCAAATAAACCCCCTTTCTCTTAAGTTGCTATGGTTAGGGTATTTATCATAACAACAGGATTCAAAACTAAGACAGTTGGTCTCTGACCCTCTCCAGTTCATTCTCCTTGGAGCAGCCTACGTGAAGCTAGAATATGTGAGAGTTCTATTTAGAAGCCTCCAGGGCTCCAGTGCCTCTTAGGATGAAGACCCTACTGTCCCTGCCAGGCATGGTAACTTACACTTATAATCCTAGCACCAGAGAGACTGATGCAGGAGGGTTGCCATAAGTTCAAGACCAGCCTGAACCGTCCTGTGAGACCCTGTCTCAACACCTAGAGCACCTTTCAGAAGAAAGGACAAGAGTCCCTTTCGCTGTACCTTCTCAACTCATCCTGGCCCCTGACTTCTTGTCCACCACTCATGTCTCCCAGGCTCCCAGATTCATCTTGGTTTCTACTGCTCTGGGGGGGTGTTTGCACCTGCTGCTATCTATGGACACCCCCTCTCTTTCCTCTACTTGTGCTCCTTTGGTAGGTGTCTCCTGTTCATCTTTGAGGACATGATCAAATGTCTTTTCCATGGGAAACTCCACCTCTGAGACCGTTCAGGCCCAGCTGGCATCAGCCAATCAAAGTGGATATTAATTTGAGCAGGGCAGGTATGCCAGTCATCCTGCTGTGCTAAGGAGCTGACCTGAGGCTGGACCTGAGAGCCAAGACTCTCCGGGTGATCTATGCAGGAAAGCACCCACAGGGCATAGAACATTACCAAGTTTTGGATGCTTATTAATAATAATAAACACGTTGTGGCACTCGATTGTGTCTCAGTCCAAAAAACAGTTCGATAGTATAAGAAGTAGCTCAGTTGTACAGTGCACACTGCCTGAATGCCAGCTGTGCCCTGTCAGGCTTGTCTGCGTGTGTGTCTGTACAGTGCACACTGCCTGAATGCCAGCTGTGCCCTGTCAGGCTTGTGTGCGTTTGTGTCTGTACAGTGCACACTGCCTGAATGCCAGCTGTGCCCGAGGCTTGTGTGCGTGTGTGTCTGCCTCCAAGTGCTGGTCAGCCTAGGAGAAATCCATGGATAGGTTCAGGTGCCATTGGACACATAGTAGGTGTTCATCTTCCTTGGGTTTGTGGCCTGAGGTAGGTAGAACACTAGGTGCCCTGGGGTCAGAGTGTGACCTCAAGCAGTTGGAGGGTAACTGGGACCTCTAATTGGAACATATAACAAGGTTGAGGACCACCAGGGCAACTGGGGATAACAGCTTGAACTAGGAGCACTGTTGAGGCTGCGCCCATCCCTTACTGCCACCTCCCCAGAGGGCCCAAAGACTGGGCCACTTCACCAGCTTGGGCTGCATCCTTTATTTCATAGCATAGCCTCTGGAGCATCACTGTTCTCCAGCTTGAAGTTTCATGGCTTGAGTGTACCTCTGGGCTCAACATTTGCCGTCCTTCATGATCTGAATGTCCTTTCTGGTTTTCCTGGAGTCGAAGATAAGAATGAGGCCATTAACTGTAGGAACTACAAGG
Organism: Grammomys surdaster; assembly: GCF_004785775.1. NCBI lineage: Eukaryota > Metazoa > Chordata > Mammalia > Rodentia > Muridae > Grammomys > Grammomys surdaster. The sequence continues at coordinate 232,460 of NW_021604763.1, read as the reverse complement.
GATGATTTAAAAAAAAAAAAAAAAAAAAACTATGCCCAGTCCATCTAGACTTCCTGCTGATGCCTTCCTCCAAGTGTCCAGATGTAAAGCAGATCAGGGATCTGATAGTACCCCTCCTATAAACTGACCCTCTTACATATACTCTGAGAACTTGCAGATTTCTGGAGTTCAGCTTCCATCGCTTGCTAATGACTGCCAAACCTCTGTCCTGTCTGTCCTTGGCCCTATAGCATGACCCCCAACCAAGATAAACCAGAGACCAACTATCCAGAAACATCACTGACTCCCAAGGCTGCCCTAGAGCCCCCATCTGAGCAAGTGATTCCACTAGCCACCCAAGGCCATAAATAACATGTACTAGGCCTGGAACCACAGGGCTAGGATCTCTTATTCAGGAGGCTGGGCAAAGGATTTCAACTTTAAGGCCTTCCTGAACTTTATGAGTTCAAGGCCTATGCAACTTAACCAGGCCCTGTTTAAAAATAAAGGGTACAGATGTGGCTAGCCACGCATGTAGGAGATCCTCTGTTCAATCCCTAGTACTGAAACAAAACCAAACCATGAGTTTAAGATCAATCTGGCCAAAAAAAAAAAAAAGATAGCCGGGCAGTGGTGGTGCACGCCTTTAATCCTAGGACTTGGCACGCAGAGGCAGGCAGATTTTTGAGTTTGAGGCCAGCCTGGTCTACAGAGTGAGTTCCAGGACAGCCAGGACTACACAGAGAAGCCCTGTCTTGAAAAACCTAAAAAAAAAAAAAAAAAAAAAAAAGATCAATCTGGGTCATAGCATGTTGGGCAGTGGACTGTGAAAAGAAGCCTGGTAAAGTTGAACTAGGGATTGAAGCCCTGGGGACCCTGAAGGGACAGTGGGAGCCTCGCTTGCTCCCTGACACCAGACCCCTGACAGATAGCCATGGCGCCTCCCCTCAATAAAATTGTGGCCATCAGTCACATAGGGGCAGCCCCCCAAGCTCCTCCATATGTAGATGAGGTATTCCTAACATCTCAGATCAAGCCAATGGGAAGCACCTGCTGTCAGACCCCAACCCAACCCAAAACTGTATATAAGATCCTATCCAGAAGGAATAAAGGTATGTGAGAATTACTCCATCATCTGAGAGCATCTGTCACACAGAGTTGTAACACTGCCTTGGAAGAGAGTGTTCTCTTCACCAGAAGCTCCCTAGCCCTCCGCCAGCTCAGCTTGGCTAGGCTCAGGGCATCCAGTACAACAGTAGCTGCCAGGGCACAGCACCAGAGCAGCAGCAGTAGCGGAGGTAGCAGAGGCACTTCCCCTCCCTGCTTGTGCCCTTTCCCCTTCTCTTGAACCCTCTGGCAGGGCCAGAGATCTCTGAGGATAGCCTCTGGTGCACACTGACAAAATAGGAAGACCCTGTTTCAGAAATAGGAAGGAAAGGGAGAAGAGGGGAAGGAAGGCAAGGGAAGGGAAGAGCAGGTACGCTCACCCTCGTTCCTCTCATCCTTCACATCCAGTCGTAGATTGAGCCTGTCAATTCTACCCCCAAATATCTCCTAACCGTGAATTTTGGTATGACCCTTTTCAGAGCCAGGACCCTATCTTCTTACATTTCTTCCAATACAGATGTCCACATCTGCCTAGACAGCTTTGCACTTGCCAGAGATTTCTCCCTGATTTCACCAGGCTCTTATAGACCTTTCCAAATTCCCTTTCCCCTACTTGAAACTGAATTTCCTGCTTTTTCCTAGCTGCTTCTACTTATGTTGCAGGGTGAGCTTGGGTTTTACCTCCTCTAGCCTTCCCCAGTCTTGCTCCCTTTCTGTTCCTGTGTGCTGCTCCAGGTCTTGAGCTGTGCTGCCATTGGCTGACTGTTGGCTTCCCTCTCTTATCCTGACTCCAAGAGACTAGAGAGGCTCTCAGGGACTAGCCACAGTAAGTCCTCAATAAATAATAGTTGGCTAGAGGAATGAAAGATCAGATGAAATCATCTAGTCAGGGACAGAACAAGAAAAATGTCTCAGGGTTTCTGCCCCCTCCCCTGGCTCCTATCAGTTTCTGGCTTTTGACCTGGGATTCCCCCCCCCCCACCCCCATTCTTGCTTTGGGATGCATTTAGCTCATTCTGGTAGACAGATATCTAAGGACTCTTTTCTGGCCATGTCAGTGAGTGAAGGAAGATAAGGTCAGGTCCTGCTCCTTTCAGACGAGCATGCACCAGAGAGGAGACCATCCAAACATGTTGGATGGGAAGGAACTTACATCCGGGTCACGCAGAGGTGGCATTCATTTTCATATGTGAGCCCATCTGTGCCACAGATCAGGTTAGGTGTCCGGGGACAGTTTGGAAACTCAGCCATGTGCTCACAAATGGGCTGTGGAAAACAGAAGTAGTGGGGGATTCAGAGGTAGTGGTCATGGGCCCAGGGGCTCTGCTTGGAACAGGAAACCAGCTACTCAGGACTCCATGGTGTGTTTGCTTGTGTGTGTGGATATGGCTGGATGTATATATACATAAGTTGGAGCCTATGTCTGTTGAGCCATTGTGTATGACATCCTGCCTATGCTTGTGTGTTTGTGTGGGTGGGTGTGTAGAAGAAGCTTGTGCCCAGAGCTTCCTGTTCACATACTTCTCAGTAGATGTAACTAGAAACTCTGCTCCTGGACAAATATAAGCCCAGTAAACAGCTATCCATCATTCTCAGACAGTGTCTCCCTCCCTAGGGGATCCTGAAATTACCAAGGCCAATGTGATCTTTATTGTGTACATGTGGGGGGTGCACATGTGTGCATATATGTGTGCATGTATGCAGAGGCCACTGAACATTGGATGTGGTTCCATAGGAACCATACATCTTGTTTTTTCCAGATAGGTTCTCTCGTGGTCTGGAACTCACCAAGGAGGCTAGGCTAGGTGTCCAGCAAGCCCCAGGGATGTTCCTATCTGTCTTAGTTAGGGTTTTACTGCTGTGAACAGACACCATGACCAAGGCAACTCATAAGGACAACATTTCATTGGGGCTGGCTTACAGGTTCAGAGGCTCAGTCCATTATCATCAAGGCAAGAACAGGGCAGTGTTCAAAAAGCCATGGTGCAGGAGGAGCTGAGAGTTCTACATCTTCATCTGAAGGCTGCTATAGAATACTAACTTCCAGGCAGCTAGGATGAGAGTCTTAAAGCCCATACCCACAATGACAAACCTACTCCAGAAAGGCCACACCTATTCCAACAGGGCCACACCTCCAAATAGTGCCACTCCCTGGGCTAGGCATGCTCAAACCACCACACTACCTCTGCTTCACAAGCACCAGGGTTAAATGGGTGTCAGAGGTCAAACTCGGGTCTTCACATTTGCAAGGCAAGCAGTTACTAACTGAGCTCACCCAGCCCCCAACATGGTCTTTCAGGTTTTTGTGGGAAGGCTGGAGAAATGCTGCAGGGCTTACATCTTAATTAGTCTCCAACTGAAGGGTTTGGGCTAAACTGACTCAATACTGGGATTGGAGCCTGGATCAAAGAAAGGGTGAGGGGGCAGTGTAGGGGAGCAGTAGCAACCCATGCTCTAGCATGGTAGTGTGCAGCTGTGAGCCCCACAGTTGGAAGGTGGAAGGAGGAGGATGACAAGGTCGAGCTGTCATCAACTACCTGAGAAGCAGCCTCTGCCACATGAGGCCCTGTTTCAAAAAACAGAACAACTTAAGTCTGCACTCCTCAGACCACAGATCAGCCACTGAGGCTTTGTACACTTGGGTGAGCTATTTCCATTCTCAGAGCCTCAGCTTCCTCCTCAGTGAAAATGGTACCTAACTGTTCTTCTCACCAGGATTAGCTGGAGTCAGCATATAAAGTATCTGGTTCTTTGGAACCAAGTAAGTGAGGCTGGGTTTGGATGGACTAATTGATGTGTTTATAAAAAGATAAAGAGGGGGATATGTTCTATGGAGGTGTGGTGAGGTATAGGGGAAGGGGGTGCCTTGGTAGACCCCTGCTTAGGCATCCCTTCTCCCTGAGGGACCAGCCACACGACGATGGTACAGTATAATAGTATAGAATAAATAGAATAAAGTTTATTTAGGGCATGGGGAAGGGAGTTAAGAGGGTAGTAGAGGCAGAGAAAGGCAGAGAGAGAGAGAGAGAGAGAGAGAAAGAGAGAGAGAGAGAGAGAGAAGAGGAAGAGAAGAGAAGAGAAGAGAAGAGAAGAGAAGAGAAGAGAAGAGAAGAGAAGTAGATGCCGGCCATGAGCACGTGGAGAGAGAGGGGGTAAGGGACGAGAGGACAGAGCAAGAGCAATAGAGGAGTAAGAGAGTGAGGAGGGGGCAAGCAGCCCCTTTCATAGTGAGTCAGACATACCTGGCTGTTGCCAGGTAACTGTGGGGTGGAGCTTAGACAAAATGCTAACAGTAACTAATAGGGAAGAGCCTGAGGCTGCTGCTTGGATCTTGTCACTGGGAGTGTGAGACCCAAGGTGGAATCTGGCAGGGCAGCTTGGTGTTTGCCCACTTAGAGTGAAGGGATGAAGGAGAGATGCTTGGTAAAGGCCGACATCCACAGGGCCTTCACTGTGTTGGGGTGTGACCTCTCTGGCTGAAACCTGTGGCCGGTCCTGTGCTACACAGAGCACAGCAGGTGAGGTGTCCTGCTCTGCTGGGTGATGGGCACCAATAGAGAAAAGGACCTTGGAGAACAGGATTGAGGCAGATCCTGAGGGCTGACTCCAGGCTTAGAACTTGGGCCTGCTCAGTCTGGAGGAGGTATTCTAAGGAAAATGCAGGTGCAAGAGGCCACCTTGACTACCTTGGGACCATTGAAGGTGTCAGCAGAAGGGTAGATGTCCTAGAGTGTATGAGAGGACTCCTGCAGAGTGATATCCTTACCATTCTGGAGAAAACAAACTTCCCCGCCGACACCAGCAGCTCTAGAGGACAAAAAGAACAAAGCAAGGTGCTGTCAGCTCTGGCTTCCAGGTCAGAGTCTGGGGAGCCCTCCTGCTCTGGAGCTCCTGGCCCAGGCACTGCCAATCTGGACTTCTCAAGGAAAGCTAAACAGACACAGATGGCGGGACTTCCAGAAAGCTGACATTGTCTTGGTTTACGTGAATAAAGACAGAAAGTCTGCTATTAGGGGGTGACGGACCAACCTGCTTCTAATTACTCAGATCCCAGTGGAAATTTTGTGTGTTGGCAAATAATAATAAAGAATCAGCAGTTAGTGTATGCTGGACATTGCAAATATGTCTTTGGGTAATCTCTGTACCTCTCACCACCCAAACAGAAGGAAGAATGGAGGTAGTATATGTTGTATCTGCTAGCCAGAGTCCAGCACAGGCCTAAGGTACCAGCCCCAGCTGTTGGAGTGCTAGCTGTTCACAATCAGTCCCTTCCTGGGAATTAATCTTGGGGAATGGAGCTGCCTCATCCAACCTTGCCTCCTGTGTCATAGAGATCCCCTAACAGTGGGGTGGTTGCAAGACCCAGCCCTCGTGTCTCTGGAACATGCTGAGGTGCCCCGCAGCTCCCCGCAGGCCCCCTGACACATGGTCACACTCAGCCAACTCCCTCACTCTGGTAGTATTCCCACACTTCTGCATAATGCATGCAGGCTCAGGTCTGCCTGCTGGAATGCTTGGCTGACCTGTGAAAGGCTCAGAGAGCTGGAATGACATGGTCAGATAAGGCAGAGCTAGAACTTACACACAGGTCTGCCATCCCAAGTCCAACTCCCCACACACACAGTTACTGCCTGGAGGCTTGGCTGGGCCTCTTACAGGACACGAGTAAAGCTGTGTGACCGCGGGCACTGCGGGTGGGCGAGAGAACCTGAGCTGTGTCTAAGGCCCAGATGGGAGGAAGGGTGGCTCTGAAGGTGGGGGAAGGGATGGATGCTTCTGGATGCCTCTGTGGGGCTGTCCAGAGCCTGATGGAGAGATGAGCTCATTCTACCGCATGTAGAGGAGCGGGGGAGGGGGTTGGACTACATTTCTGTATGGAGCAGAAAGCTGTGTCATTGTAAAGGAAGCTGCCTCCAGCACGAGCGTCCACATCTACTGCAAGCTTAGCTGGTTTGTATCTTGATAGAGGGTTGGAACATAGAGGTGTGTGCATTGTTACGGCTCACCAGTAAGATGTACTCAGTAGAAATACCATGTGTTCCATGGTCTGTAGCTATTAGGAGAGAAGCATTTACAAAGGCTGAGTGAGTGTGGTGGTGGAGGCCTATAATCCTAGCTTTTGGGGGGTTGAGGCAGAGGGATCAAAAGTCCTAAGAGAGACCCAGCTATATAGCAGAACAAAAATGTCAAACATTTAAAAGGCAGAAAGCCCCTGCTCTGGCTCCCATCACTGTCCCGAAGCTCCCTCTGGACCAGCACCCCACAGTCACATGTTCAGGACCTATGTAAGCTGACCTCCCAGCCTTGCTCCTGGGCCTTGCTATATAATATAATCCTCAATGTCCCTAGGACCCAAGAGTCCCTCACTGCTCATTGTCCTGAAGCAGAGGCTTTTCTGACTCATGCAGACCTGCTGCCTGAGATGCCCCACCCCAGTCTCCTCCTATGAAGTGACAGCATCCTCTCTAGGCTTAGAAGCTTTCCCTACTGTCCCCTACAGTTCCTTGAGAAGACCTGGATTTGAGCTTTGTCACAAAGCCAAATGTTGTCCCATTCACTGAGTCAGCCCTGCCTCCCTAGGAGCCCTTCTTCATTTAACCAAGGCTGGAATCTAAAATGTGTGCAAGGACCTTCAAGGCAGGCTGCTTAATGTTCCCACTGGAGGAAGAGGTGCTTGGGAAATGGGGAACAGGCAAGGGGGAAGGCAGCCTGTGTCTGACCAGAGACTGCAGGCCTCTTCCTCATCACCCAGCTCCCAGCTGTGACCGGCATGAGGTAGTGGGAATGGACTTAATGGTCTCGAGGTCCTACTGCACACTGCTTTATAATGTGACTATCGTCTAGTTAGTCCCAATGGTCTCTCTGCTTCCCTGTTCTGTTTATTCTCAACATACAAGCTAGAACATTCTTTAAAGGTTTAGCTCCACTCCAAACCCGACACTGGCTCTCACTTCACTTGGAGGAAAAGGTTCTCACATTGACTCCCAAGACTTTGCCTAACATAGCTCTCAGCTGCCTCTCCCCTCACCTCTCCATCCCTGCCCTCCCCACTCTCCTCTCTTGTTACTCTGTACCATGCCCTTCACAACCCCCCCCCCCCCGCCATCCACACAGCACCTCAAACACTCTAGTATGCTTCTACCTCAGGGCCCTTGTATCTTCCTTGTTCTACCAGGAACCCTTGGTTCCTCCCCCAGAACATTCTTTTTTTTTTTTTTTTTTTTGGTTTTTTGAGACAGGGTTTCTCTGTGTAGCCCTGGATGTCCTGGGACTTACTCTGTAGACCAGGCTGGCCTTGAACTCAGAAATCCGCCTGTCTCTGCCTCCCAAGTGCTGGAATTAAAGGCGTGCTCCACCACCGACCAGCTTCCCCAGAACATTCTTGTCCAAAATACCTTCACCCCCTCACCTTCTTCAAGGTCTCCTCAAACCTGAATCTCTCTAAGACCTCCACTGATTTTACACTGCAGTTCCCTCCCAATCCCCATTTCCAAGCTCCATATTTTTCTTAGCCTTTATCATATTCTTGTATAATATTTATTGCCTCTCCCCACACCCACCTCGTTCCCACTAAGTTTAAGATCTGTGGGATGGTGCTTTTTTGTTCTGCTCCTTTCTATGTTAAAGGACAAGAAAAGTATCTGTCCGAAGCTGTGAGACTGCTGAGATGCTCCGGGCCTTGAGGAAGTCCACCTCTGGTGTGTGTGTCTAACCACCCAAGGCCCCTACTCCATGCTTAAGTGGTTGTCTTGGGTCCCCTACTACATCTTGTCAAAAGAGAACAGGGCCCGCCAAGGACGAGTCTCTCTTAGCACTCACTACCCCATAGTCAACCTGGGGCCTGACTGTTCCTTCTGTCTCCTCAGCCTCCAGTCCATAATTGCTCAGTGCAGCTTCAAACTGAAACGGCATCCTACTTCACAGTTCCAAGGGATGAGGACTTGGCAGCTCTGGTCCAGAGTCAGGACTGAACCCATCTCTTTTCTCCTAGTGTTTTGCCTACTACAGTAGGATGAATGCAGAAGGAAGAGCTACACAGAAAGCCCAGGCCTCCCAGGAAGCTCCAGGCCTTGCCTCAGCCCCCACATCCAAGCTTCAGAGAGACCAAGTTCTGCCCACTCACCCCTGTCCATGGCAAAGAGGGGAACCAAGGTCAGGGTGACCAACCACAGATGCATAGCCATGCTGCTTGCGAGCTGTGTGACCGCAGCCAAGTGTAGGCTGGACTAACAGTGAGGTTGGGACCTATTTATTGTGCTGATCCCCACCCTTATCTGTGACCAGTTGGCAGCCACAGTGTCGCCCCAAGTTAATCTCTTCATCCTGACACCTGGGAAGGACTTGCTCAAGGCTCAAGGCTGACTTTGTGGTGATATGACGCTGGGCCCTGGGGCCCAGGGAGGGACAGAACTAAGGCTGGCAGGTGTTCAGAGCGAGCAAAGGGTTGGACAGGTTTCGACACTGACTCTATGTGTCATTTAAAGCAAGAAGTGGGAGGGAGAGGAAGCAGAGAGAAACACAAAACAGAGCAGAGATGACAGCAGGGAATAAAAGATGGGGCAGCAGGAGGTAGGGAGAGGGGAAGAGAGTGGTGGGCGCCTCTGGCAGGGCCTCCTCTGCCAAATCTATGAAAAGCCACTTTCCTTATTTGGACCTCACATGAGTGTTTATTTAGTTCTGGTGCTGAGGATTGGGTTTGCATCTCAGGAGTGCTTTTCCGCTGATGCATCCCCAGCCCCCATTTCTACTTATAGAGGCAAGATCCCACTTACTTGCATACTCTGTCCTCGAACTTAACTGCAGCCAGGCAATCCTTGAATTTGGATTTTCTGCCTCATTTTTCCAAGCAGCCCAACTAGGCCTGCCCAACTGGGACTCAGTTTACCCATATACAACACAAAGATGATAGTTGTCGCTCGACTTCCATCCTAGGGCTGCGCCGGGGACAGTGGTGGGTTGGCACATGTGTGAGTGCAGATGCCTGTGCTCACACATCCGATCAGATGTGTGTCAGAAGAGGGCATCGATCTTTGGGAGCTACAGATGACTGAGTCATCACATATGGGTGCTGGAAACTAAATTTGGATCCTCTGCAAGAGCAGTATATGCTCTTAACTGATGAGCCTGTCCCCTCTACTTCCTTTTTTGATACCATGAAGTGGGGACAACTGACTGATGATATATATATTATTAGTTATATATATAATATATTGTATATTAAATACATATATATAATCGCACCATAATATAGGGACTAAAGAGATGGCTCAGTAGTTAAGAATACTTAATGCTCTTTCAGAGGACTCAGGTTTGGTTCCAAGCACCCACATGATGACTTACAACCATCAATAACTCTAGTTCCAGGGGATCTGAAGCCCTCTTCTGACTTTGTCGAACACCAGGCATGCACATAGTACACATGCATATTTGCAGGCAAAGCATTCAAATAAATAAAATCTAAAATAAATAAAATAATCTAAATAAATCTAAAACAAAACAAAATGACAGCATACTTTAACATACTCTGGCTTAGCCCCATACCCTGTAACCTCCTCTCAATAGAACATAGTAAGAGACATGTTGAACTGGCCATGGTGGCAAATACCTGCCATCTCAGTGCTTATGAGACTGAGGTAAGATGATTACTGCCAGGTGTTCAAGGCCAGCCTGAACGACAATTAAGAATCAAAAGTAATGTTGAAGTGGCTCAACAGATAAACACACCTGTAGCACAATCCTGACAACTTGAGATCAACACCCAGGAATCACATAAAGGTAGGAGAGAACAGACTTACAAAGTTGTCCTCTGACCTACCAGTACCTCCCCCTCCCCCACACACACGTACACGCAATAATAAATAAACAAACGCTAAAACCCAATCCTTTAGAAAAAGGAAAATGTCATGCTTTTCAGGTCCTCTGTGCCCATTTGCATTTCCACAGGATTTAGGGAAGATTCCTTTCAAGAAAAGCAGTGCCAGGGCTGGAGAGATGGCTCAGCGGTTGAGAGCACTGACAACTCTTCCAGAAGTCTTCAGTTCAATTCCCAGCAACCACCTGGTGGCTCACAACCATCTGTAATGGGATCTGTAATGCCCTCTTCTGGTGTGTCTGAAGATGGTGACAATGTACTCATATACATTAAATAAATAAAATCAATTTAAAAAATCAATTCATATAAGAAAGAAAGAAAAGCATAATGAATCAATAGGAAGATTCATTCCTAATGAATCAATAGGAAGATTCTTTGGGTGTCATCAGGCAGTGAGGCAGACACCTCTACAGCCACAGATAGTGGTGGAGCTCTGCCTGAAGTACCCCTGAGCAGACACCTTCGACTGCTGAGCCAAACAAATACTTAATGATGATTTTCTGTTGTGAAGCAAGATAGAGGGAAACTCAAAACAGTCCTTAGAGTCCGTGTGCCCATCTTGCACTCAGGTCCTCCCTCAGCCGCTCCAACCACCCCTCCTCCTCCAAAGCCATTGGTCCCACAGTGATGGAGAGGAAGCTCACTACTCGCCACTTTTATAACTAGAAGGCTTTGAACAGAACTCTTTTTAAAAAAAAAAGATTTATTTATTTATTTATTTATTTATTTATTTATTTATTTATTGTGTATAGTGTTCTGCCTGCATGCATGATTGCAAGCCAGAAGAGGGCATCAGATCCCATTGCAGATGGTTGTGAGCCACCATGTGGTTGCTGGGAATTGAACTCAAGGACCTCTGGAAGAACAGTCAGTGCTCTTAACCTCTGAGCCATCTCTCCAGCCTCTGAACAGAACTCTTTTCCCAAGAAATCTGTTGTCCCATGGCTCGTGAGGGTCCCGGCTTTGACTCTGGCCTCCTAAGCTGCAGAAATACCAGTGATCAGTCATGTCCCTTGCTGGCCCCCTTGCACACAGTGAGGCTTGGGGGAAGCTCTTCGTTGCTTGTCTGATTCCTTCCCTGTCTGTCATTGTCTCACATCAAAGTGAGAAAGGAACAGAGAGACACAACAATTTGTCTCCTCCCTCATTTTGAACTTCAGACTTCTATCAAACTGGTGGAAATACCGACCAGTGGCTCTACTTGCTTCAAGGAAGCAGGAATCTTAAACTAGGCATCCTTCAAAGTACAGAGGGCAACTCACATCATGCCCAGTCCTCCATCACACTCAGCACCACCAACTCCTCAGGTAAACTTGTGAGTACGCCCACTCCTCTTCTTTTGGCCTGAAGATGTTCATAAATCCAAGAAATAGCTTGAGCTGGGGAGATGCCCAGGGAGCAGTTAAGGGCAGGTCCCGCTCTCGCCCTGTAACTCAGTCTCCAGGGAATCTGTCACCGTCCTCTGGCCTCTGAAGGCTCTACACTCACATGCAAATACTGCCCTATATACTCATGATTAAAAATAAAATCTTTTTTTTTCTTTTTTTTTTTTCTTCAAGACAGGGTTTCTCTGTGTAGTTCTGGCTTCCTGGAACTCACTCTGTAGACCAGGCTGGCCTCAAACTCAGAAATCCACCTGTCTCTGCCTCCCAAGTGCTGGGATTAAAGGCGTGCGCCACCACCGCCCGACTAAAAATAAAATTTTAAAGAAAAAAGATAGGCTTGACAATACAGACCACTAGTAGATAACTCCCAGAAGGCTACAGGGCCATGGAGAGGAGAATGTGAGACTGCCTAGGTACCGCTACCATGACACCAGGGCAGGAACTGAGCAGGGATCTCTAGAAGGAGAAAGGTCAAGGTCTATACAGGCGCTGGGTTCCACAGTTAGAATAGAGATGCTTAAATCTGGACACCAGCAGGGTCACTGGCCATTTCTTTGTCCTTCCTATTGGTCAGGATATGTGTATTGTCAGGGCAATACTCCTATCTTCACCAGGGCCCCCCCTGCCATCTGCTCAGCTTGGGGCAGGGCTAGAGCTCCTCCAGGAACACTGCCACTCGTCAATGACAGCAGCAGCTCATCCGTGACGTCTGATTTACAATTCCAGTTCGTAGATGAAGGGAATAGGATCTTGTTTGGCTTGGGATGGATTAACTGAGCTCAAGCAGGCTTTGGGCCTGCCAGATGGCATGGTCAACATGGCCAGCTTGTCTCTAGACCACTTTCTCTGGCCCCAGCCCATATCCTGCTCCACCCTTCCTGGAGTCTAAAGTGTCCTCCCCCACCCATGTACCTGCTGTGACACCCAGTGGGTGTTAGCACCCACTCTAACTAAGGAGGCCCAGTCTGAACCCACGAAGCTCCACAGCCTGGCTTCTCAGACACCTGACTCTGAAACTCACTGTCCCTGTTCTGCTTTGTCTGCAGGCTCTCTGCATGGGAGGGATGGATGCCATTCACTTGTGTGAGATTTGAGTCCACACAAGTGGATTTTCTTAGCTTGCTGTTAGCAGGGATTTGCAAGCATGTGCCACCATGCCTGTTTTATGTGTAGTTGGGAATAGAGCACAGGACTTGGGGCAGGCAAGGTGAGCCGCTCCGCTGAACCACATACGGGAGGAGAGTTTTTTAAAAAAGAGACCCCATCAAGTCTAGCTTGGCAAATTAAGGGAATTTGTGTGAATTGTGTTATTTACAGGAGTACCACAAACTCCCACCCGTTAGTGTTTGGAGCTCTGACATACTTTAGCATTTCTAACTGGGGCAGGGTGAAGTGGTAGTCAGAATCCTAGGAGAGAGTCTTGTGTCAGGGGAGTCCTGTGCCCCACCTCTCCAATAGGGAATGTTAGCATTCTCATTACCATAGACTTAGCTGCTGCATAGTTCTCTTTATCTTGTTATCATCCAAGGAGGATTACCCTGGAATACAGTTCCTTGTGTTGTGGTGACCCCCCCCAACCATAAAATTGTTTCTGTTGCTACTTCATAACTGGTAATTTTGCTACTGTTATGAATCATAATGCAAACATCTGTGTTTTCTGATGGTCTTAGGTGATTCTCAGGTTGAGAACTGCTACCCTGGGACTCCAGAGACCAGTAAAACTCACAGCCTAGCCTTACAGAGCTGGCTGTGGAGCATAGTCAGTGAGGGATAGGATCAGCTCGGTGAAGGGCTTTGGACAGTGGCACACTGTTGCATGGTTGTTCCTCTCCACTGTAGCATCTCTAGTTCCATCTCTCTTTATGATGTTCAAACCATTCCACGTCTCTTTCTCTCCCATCTCTCCACCACATCACCTCTTAGTGTCTTCCAGCCTACCCTCGCCACAGGTTGGCAGGTGGGCTTCTGCTTGTATGTATGCACAACAGACCTGGCACTGGTGGCTGGTGGCATGTGCACAGGTGATCTGGTCCTGCCCCTTGCTGGCTTTAGCACTGGGTGAACTAACCAGGGCAGGGCTAAAGAGCTGGCCCTGGTTGTGTGGATGCAGGAGAGCTGGCAGGTTGACCAACTAACTTGGTTACCACCCAGGCCCAGAGCTAGGTGTGTATGCACTCCCCCAAACACAGTTGCTCTCCTGAGTGCTACAGCCAGTGAGGGACAAAGTCAGGTCGGTGAAGGGCTTGGTAAATTGGTACTCCAATATCTACCCCATTTAAAAGACTTATTAGGTGTTGGAGAGACGGCTTAGCAGTCAAGTGCATACTGCTCTTGAACAGAACCCAAGTTTAATTTCCAATACCCATGTTCAGTTTAATTTCCAGTACCCATGTTCAGTGACTTACAGCTGCCTGTGACTCCAGCTTCAGGAGCTCCAGTTCCTCGCCTGGCCTTCTCAAACAGTTCACTCACCTGCACACGCACACACACACACACAGAGTTAAAAATAAAACTAGGCTGGGCAGGGCTGGAGACATGGCTCAGTGGTTGAGAACACGAGTTGTTCTTGCAGAGAACCTGGGTTCTGTTACCAGCACCACACTGACACACAGCTATCTGTAACTCCAGTTTCAGGAGATCTGGTGCCCTCTTCTGGTTTCCATGGGCACCAGGCACACATGTCATACATAGACATACTTGTAAGCAAAACATTCATACACATAAAGAAAATAAAAAGGTTAGATACAGTGGTTTACACCTTTAAGTCCAGTGCTTCAGAGGCAGAGGTAGGTAAATTTCTGTAACTTTGAGGCTAGCCTGGTCTACATAGCTCTAGGTCAGCCAGGGCTACACAGTAAGTACCTCTAGATAGATAGATAGATAGATAGATAGATAGATAGATAGATAGATAGATAGATAAAATTATTTAAAGTATTTATTTACCTGTGTGTGTATGACTGTTTGTGAGTGTACATCCCTATGTATGAGGGAGTGCATGCATACACATGCCTATGCAGGAGAGGAGACCTTAAGAGGCCATCGTTCAGGGGCTCTAATCATGCCCACCTGCTGTAGACAGGCTTAATCCACACACTGTGGCACAGACATGGCTGCAAACTGCAGTTCCAGGCTGGGTTAGAGAGATGACTTGGTGTAAGAGTGCGTCACCAGTGAGTGTCAGGACAGCCAGGTCTACAAAGAGTGTTCCAGGAAAGCCAAGGCACATAGACAAGCCAAGGCTCACTTTGTCTAAAAAAGTCCAAACCAAACCAGGAAGTATCAACACAAGCAACCAAGCAACAACCAAAACCCCAAACCCAAGTAAAGACCTCGACTGGGTTGTACAATGCACATGCTCATCTCTCTGGCAGATCAACGTAGCCAGGGAACTGGCCTTTTATTATTAGCCAAGATGGCATGTGCCACATTGTTGCCAAATGAGCAGAGTGAAATAATCCGCCATTAGGCTGTTTAGCATTGTGCTAACAGAAGTCTTGACCCAAAGGTCGTAAAAGCTAAGTTGCCCAACCTGGTCCACTTCCTCTCAAGAAAGCTACTCACTTCCGGCAGCCCTTTCAGCAGCTCCTGGATATTGATCCAGAGACAAGTGAGAAAGAGAGTTCTTCTGTTCTAATGACACTCGCTAAATATTTACTATCTGGGAGAGTTGACGTGAGGCATCAGAGCTTGTCAGCCCCTCCCTCCGTGGTGATTGCCTCCTGCCTAGCCTGAAAGTTGCCAAAGATCCTGCTACCCACTCGCTCCAAAGGTGGGTGTGGGCAGAGTGTGATCTTGGCTCACTTTGTCCTTTCCACCTGCCGGAAGAGGTCCCGGAACCCTGATCAACACCTCTTCCTTTTAACTTTTCAGACAACTGAAGGTTCTTCCTTCCGGGATTCCCCTGGAACGCAGCTGGGAGCTGGGAAGGACAGGACCCTGTCTTTCGTCAGCGCCTGCCTGCCTTGGCTTACTTGCTGTGCGGCCTAGCATGCTGCTTTCCTTTTTCAAAAGGGGATCTCCACTGTTGCTCGAATGATTGGGGCAATTTAAGTGCTGTAGCCAAGCTCCTGCACATTGACAGTGTCTCTTCACGGTGGCTGTCTCAGCTCCCAGATTTTGTGGACCTGGTTGATGAGGAGAGACCCCTCTTAGAGATGCTCCAAATCTACCCTGACACCACCCCCAGCCCCGCCCAGGAGCATCGCCTCCTGTCAGCCTTTTCCTCTCCTAGCAGCAACCAAATGCCTGTCAATAGCCCTTTAGCTAGCTGTGGGGCTTCACGCCCACCTCCCCTCTTCCGTGCTGAGATTTTCTCTGGCATCAAATGCACAAGTCTTGACTGCTCTGTCACAGTCTCCGGAGGTTCATATGCCCATCTACCCTGGTGTCTGGAAAATGCTATTTCCTTGGAGCCCTCCACCACTTCTGGTCCTTACCCCAACCCCAGCCCCGGCCCCGGTAGGTCCCTGAGGCTTGAGGGGAGGAGTGTGATATGAATATCTATCTCATTTAGGACTGAGCTTTCCAAAGTCTCTTATTCTCTGTACTTTGACCATTTGGGGAGAAGGAGATTTTTCACAGATACAAAAATAGAGAATAGTGTTATAAAGGGATAAAGAGTAGGAAATGGAACAAGAAAGATTAAGTGTGGTGGAGGATGGGAAGTCAGGGTGGAGGGGAACACAGAGAGGGAAAACTTTTGAAAAGGAGCTTTTGAAAAGCCATATGAAGCCGGGCAGTGGTGGCAGACGACTTTAATCCCAGAACTTGGGAGGCAGAGGCAGGCGGATTTCTGAGTTCGAGGCCAGCCTGGTCTACAGAGTGAGTTCCAGGACAGCCAGGGCTACACAGAAGAAAAGTCATATGAGAACCTACTACTGTAGAAGTTTCCTAAAATATATACACGCATTTAAAAAGTGTAAATGGAATGTTCTCTATAATGTGAGAAGAATACTCTAACTAGATACCTGGAATAAAGTCCCATACCAAGAATGGATTTCCTCAGATGTTAGATTTTAAGATTTAAGGACCAGGCCTGATTTTGAAAAAAAAAAAAAAAAAAGGCCTTGAAAAGCTCCAGGAACAGACCTGAAGTCCCAGAAACTAGGCCATAAGACATCAGCTCCAGGAACAGACCATAAAATCCAGAACAAGATCATAAAACCCCCTCCCAAAGAACAGCCTGGAGATAACCACAAAAATGGGGAAATATCTTATCTCAGGATGGGTCATCTGCGCTGGGCAGCCCTATTTGATTACATGGTTGAACATTCATGACAAAGGAAAGCAAACCACTGACCACCTGTGACCCCCAGCACCCACCAAAGAAATCTTAGATTACCTAATCCCTCTAGAGAGTTTCCCTGGTTGCCTATAAGAAGGCCTTCACGCCTTTGTCTAGGGTCACTATTTCAAAAAAATGGTTGACCCCCGCATGCTGGTTGTTTTTGGAGATTGTTTTTGCGTACTTTCTGAGTCTGGGATCTTCCTTCAGAGATTTTCGGACCCTTACATATCTATCACATATGATAAGTTATGTTTCTGCCGGTGAAATTAACCAATTCAAGCCAGATTATATCAAATGCAGGTTTATTGGGAAGCTACTCTCAGGTGAGTTCATTGGCCCCAAGGACTGAGTCCAGGGGAGTCACCATGGGAAGGGGGAGAGGGGAGTAAGAGAAAGAGAGAAAGGGCACACATGCAGAGAGAGAAAAGAGAGAGCTTAAAATGTCTGGATTATATAGGGAAGAGACTCTGGGGGAAGGGCAGCCCTTAAGAGACAGAGGTATGTAGATCTCTGTGGGTTTGAGGTAGCCTGGTCTGCATGCAAGTTTCAAGTCAGCCAGGGATACACAGTGAGCTCCATCTCAAAAAAAGTGGGGTAGGAAAGGGGTTGGGGAGGACTGGAAGATGGCTGAGAAGGGTCTGGAGAGATGGCTCAGCACGTAAAGGAGCTTGTTCTTGTTCCTAAGCCTAAGGGCCTAAGTTTGATCCCTGGAACACACAAAGTGGAGAAAGAGTACTGACTCAGGCAAATTGTCCTATGACCTTCACACAAATTGTCCTATGACCTTCACACATTACTGTGGCACAAGCATGCCCACACCCCACTCACCTTCCCCAACCAAACAAGCAAAAAGTTAAAATATTTTTAATTGGAATCATGGCTCAATTTGCAGTTACTACCACAAGGTGGCAATAATACCTAAACCACAAAGGCTTGACTGTTGAATGATTTCATCATTCTATTGTGAGAGGTGGTTTTGTTTGTTGTTTTTGTTTTAATTTTATTTCTGAGACAAGTAGCCCAGATGGCCTTAAACTCAATATGTAGCTGAAGATGACTTTGAACTAATCCTTCTGCCTCCACTTCCAAAGTGCTGGGGTATAGGCATACTCCTCCACAACTGGCTACCGAGTGCTTTGCTTCTCTTTTCTTTTCCTTTCTTTTCTTTTCTGATGGTCTTACTCGATGACCCCATCTGGCCTGTAACTCACTACATAGACCAGGTTGGCTTTGAACTCATAGAGATCCACCAGCCTCTGCTTCCTAACGGGCTGCTAGTAAAGGTGTAAATGGTTTTCTTGAAAGCAGGAAGCATCGTGTTGGAGGTCCCTTTCTGTGTCTTATGCTTTCTCCCCCATTTGGTGCCAAGTTCTAAGAATCCATTTTGTAATAATTTTTGTTATAGGTACACCTACACCATTGATCCTTGCTGTGGTTGAAGGGTGGACGGTTGGCACAGATGGTGGCTCATACCTATAATCCCAGCATTCTGGAGGCTGAGGCAGAAGGATTATGAGTTAGAGGCCAGCATGGCCTTATTTGGAAAAAATAATCACGAGGTACACAGACAACATTATCACATACTATCCTTATTCCCTTCCTAACAGACACATTACTACATCCAAATCTCCAAACACTTCCAAATACCTCAGTGACAAATACCCTTGTGGATGTCTGTTATTGGACCTGTGAGATAATTTTTCTAATTACATAGTCAGGAGTGAGAGACCTCTGACTCATACGTTTTCATTCACAAACATTATCCTCCCTTTTTATTTCTTAATAAATTGTCTCCAAATTTCTTTTGGTGTTAATCATTGCTGAATTCAAGCAATGTCCTAAAGTTTTGTTTTGTTTCCATGTACTTGTGTGTGTATGCTGGGGAGTATCCAATGTGTGTGCGTGGTGTGTGTGTGTGTGTGTGTGTGTGTGTGTGTGTGTGTGTGTAGGAGTGCATATGGGGGCTGGAAGTCAACATTGAATGGCTTCTTTTTTTTAAAGATTTATTTATTTATTTATTTATTATATATGAATACACTGTAGCTGTCTTCAGACACACCAGAAGCACCAGAAGAGGGCATCAGATCTCATTACAGATGGTTGTGAGCCACCATGTGGTTGCTGGGATTTGAACTCAGGACCTCTGGAAGTGCAGTCAGTGCTCTTAACCACTGAGCCATCTCTCCAGCCCCGGCTTCTTATAATTTTTTTATTCTTTTGTAAAAAAATTGTTTTTTATTATTTGGGAATCTGGGAATCTTTTTTTTAAAAAAAAGATGTATTATTTTATATATGTGAGTACATTTCTTCAGACACAGTAGAAGAGGGCATCAGATCTCATTACGGATGGTTGTGAGCCACCATGTGGTTGCTGGGAACTGAACTCAGGACCTCTGGAAGAACAGTCAGTGGCCTTAACTGCTGAGCCATCTCTCCAGCTCCTATTTGGGAATCTTACATCATGCACCCCAACCACACCTCCTAGTCTTCTCTGTCCTCCCTCCCCCATAACCTCCCCCCCACACACACACACAAAAGAAGAAAAGGGGGAAAAACAGTTCATAGAGCATGATCAAATTTTTAGTGGTCAGCCCCCCAAGAGAAGATGAGTCTTTCTCTGCCTATGTCTGCACCAGACATCAACTCAAGAGAGCTATGCTGTGGGACTAGCTCTCCTGCAACCACGTTCGTTAACATGGCTTCAAGCAGCAGACATCCACATGGGCTTCAGTGGTAACATGGGCCATAGATATCATCAACATAGTCCTTGGCCATATCATGACCACTGTCCCTCTCCTGGCCCTCATGGCTGCAGGGGTCAGGGGCCTCAACATGGCCTCAGATTCATAAATTGACCCATGTCATTCACATCAGGATGCCCCGTCCCCCCAGGCAGCAAAGTGCAAGGACATCACCAAAGCGTGAGGCAGTGGCACAGATTGCAGAAGTCCACATGGATCTCAAGTTTCATTGTGGCCCGGGGCCACAGAATGAACCACAGACACCGACAAGGCTTCCAGTGGCATCAAGAAACATGGTGGCCCTTTTAGAAGGCCCAGAAAGGGAACATTTTCTCATCTTGGGCCTTCATCGTTGCCCAGAGAGAACCAGGGGGATCTGGTGGCCCAGAAGCAGGTTCAGGGGCAGAGTCTGCATCTTCATAAGCTCCAGGCTACTATACAGCATCCTGCTGAGTCTACTGGGCAATGACAGTATGTCGACCTAAGCCCTCTCTCTCACCTGTCACCACCATCATGTCTCCAATTCTACCTTTCTCCACACACCACTCCATTTCTCAATCTTTCCCACCCCTTCACCTGTTTGTTCATTAGATACCCACCACCTGATCTGAGACCAGGCAAGCACTTGGTTTCGACTGTCCCAGGCTGCCAGGCCAGGGCATGCTTATTTGATCCTTTAAATTGTTTCACTTAAATTAATGTTTAAGATTTGTTCATCTATGTGTATATATATATATATATAATTTTTTTTTTTGCCTGCACATATGTATGTACACCATGTGCCTGCTTAGTGCCTACAGAGGTTAGAAGAGGACATTGGTTCCCAGGAACTGGGATGACTGATGGTTGTGAGGCAAACATAAGTACTGGGACTCAAACCCAGGTCCTCTGAAAGAATAAGTGCTCATAACTGCTGAACCATATCTCTGGCCCTTGACACCTTCATTTTGAGACAGGGTCTCTTCCCTGAAGCAGAAACTCGCCAGTTTAACTAGACCACCATGCCTTTGTGAGCGCTAGGCTGCAGTCGATCCCTCCACCTCCCTTGGCACACTCATCTCAGGTGATTCTCTCTGGGCAACCATGAAGGCCCAAGATGAGGAAACATCAGGTGTTGCTACAGAGATGCAGTTTGTGGTCAGGAAGCAGGTTGATGCTGTGTACCCTTAGACCCTGGCCACAATCAGTAGCTCATTAGGAGTTCCTTGGTATTCATTTTCTATCCAGTATTTCTCAGTTTGAGTGATTATAAAATCTTTCCTCCTTCCCCCAAACAAATATCTATTAATCTTCAGAATCAATGCTCTAACTACTAGTCTAGAAAATGTTGCCTCTGGTAATTGGAATGTAATTGGCCCCTATAGGCCCATAGAGAGTGGCACTATTAGTGGGTGTGGCCTTTTTGGAGTAGGTGTGACCTTGTTGAGGCATGCCCCAGTAGGACAGCTCCTCTGCTGCCTTCTGATGTGGATTTGGTTTAATGTTTCTATTATAGGTAACCAAAATTGCATGAGAGTTTGCATGTGAGACACTGAGGATCCCTGCCCTGAGCTGGTTCTGAGGAGGGAGACAGAGATGGGACTTTAGGATTTGAGAGCAAGGGGACTGAGGAAGAGGCAGTACCATCATGCTGGGGAAGCAGAAAGATCAGGCCTGAGAAGTTCAGGACAGAGAGACAGCCAACATGTAAGAGTTGGGATCGCCCGGGAGGACTGGGGTGGCCAGGATGGAATATAGGTTTTAGTAAGTAATAATTCGGGAATATCAGAGGGGAGAGTGTGCTAGCCGCATGGAGGTTCAGGAGTGGCCTTACCATTGAACTGCTTAGGACATATTAAAAATATGGTTGTGTGTGTCTTTCATTTGAGAATCCACAACATTGGGGTGGTCGCGAGGAACTGGTGTTGCCACCGCCATGCAGTTTAGGAACCATGAATCAACTACAGCTACAGCCTTCAGATCAAGATGCAGAACTCTCAGCTCCTCCAGCACCATGTATGTCGGCCTGCACAGTGCCATGTTTCCTGCCTTGATGATAATGGATTGAATCTCTGAACCTGTAAGCCAGCCCCAATTAAATGCTATCCTTTATAAGAGTTGCCATGGTCATGGTGTCTCTTCACAGCAGTAAAACCCTAACTAAGATACTGCCTTAGATATTAGTCATCTATGCCTGTTGTGAATTGCCTTCAAGCTATCTTTTTATTTACTCAACAAGCTGTTGAGCATCTACCATGGTAGGGATTAAGGCTATAGAGTCCTTATCCCAGGGGTGCAATCCTAGTAGGGGGCCACAGGTAGACTCAGTTGAGCCCAGCCTTGGCCAGGGCTATGACAATAGACAATAAAGATGGAGGCAGGTGCTTGAGAAACAATGAGTCAGAGTGACTAATTCCTATACCAGGGGCTCTTATAACCTTTCCTGAAACATAGACTCCATATCTGGGTCCCTGGTACCATTGCAGTATCAGGCACTTGTTAGAAATTCAGAGTCACAGGCTCCATCCTACAGCTACCAAGTGAGACCCTGAGTACCAAGGAGACCCCAGGTGGTTTCCAGGCCAGAGGCTGACTTAGGCGTCACTGTGTCACTGTGTCACTGTGTCACTATGTCACTGTGTCAGGGCAGGCAGGTAGAACAAGAAAAGTAGAGGCCAGGAACAACTTTCTCTCCTGGCCCTAACCTATCAGTGATTGATTCAGCAGGCTAGGGAGCAGAAAGCCACACAGCCACGCAAGGAGCAAGGAGAGGGAACAGGGCCACGCCTGTGGTCCTCTCTGCCAAGCTGCCTCCAATGGCTGGGGGGCAGATAAGGAGGGCTCGGGTGGAAAGGTTGCTCTCATTAATCCTCCATACAAGTTGCTTTTCTTATTGCTGTGATAAAATGCACGTCGGAAGCAACTCAAGGAAGGAGAAGTTTATTGTGAATTATAGTTTCAGTGCGCACAGTTCAGCCCATCATGGTGGGGAAGGGGCATCGCAGCCGCAGGAGCTCAGCCTGCGGTGTTGGGAGCTTTGCAGCAGAGCTGTTCATAGTTTGAAAGATCAGAAGACAGGGAATTTGGGCTGGACCCAGAAGTAAAAACCACCTTCAAGGCATGCTCTCTGTCGTGCACTTCAGCTTAACTAGGCCCATAACTTTCAAAAACATCCCCACTCACTGGGCAAGAGTTTAAACACATGACCTATGGAGGATATTTAACAGTAGAGCCTTTACCTTCTCAGATATACTGTCCTTGGGTAGTAGTGGCCGCCTGCGGCCACTCTTGGGGACAAAGAGCCCAAAGCTGAAGTGGGTTTTTGTTTGTTTGTTTGTTTGTTTTGGTTGTTTTGTTTTGCCTCTTTTTTCTTGATCTCCAGCTCTGGGCACTGGAGGAGTTGAAGGAAGGATTTGGGGCAAACTGACCCATCAGGAATGCTCAGGGCATGTGTGTTGGTAGCTGAGCAAGCCATTCCTTCCTGGTACTGGACATAGCTGGGGCAAGCTCTGAGGCTGTAATAAGATGGAGGAGGGCCAGGGAGGCTCTAGGGCAAGAGGAAGGTTTGCCTCACCTAGGGTCTGTGCTGTGTGAAGGCTGCTGTCTTAGTTACTCTTTACTGCTGTGAAAGCACACCATGACCAAGGCAATTTATAGGAAAAAGTGTTTAACAGGGGCTTACGGTTTCAGAGGGTTGAGTCCATGACTTATTGTGGTGGGGAGAACAGTAGCAGACAGGCAGGCAGGCATGGTGCTGGAACAGTAGCTGAGAGCTTACATCTGTCCCACAAGGTCAAGGTGGAGAGAGCTAACTGGGAACAGGCTGGATTTTGAAATCTCAAAGCCCATCCCTAGTGACACATGTCTTCTTACAGAGCCACACGGCTTCCCAATCCTTCCCAAACAGATCCACCTATGATGGATTAAGCATTCAAACACATGAGCCTCCGGGAACCATTTTCATTCAAACACCATAGCTGCCTATCTAAGGAGAGAAGTAAATAACCGGAAAGGAAGCAGACAACTGTGACAAGGTAAAGCCGGACAAAATAAAACACCTAGACACACCAACACCCTCCCTACGGCACTTTGCTTGCTTCTGCCCTAGGGAGAGATCTAGTTTTTCCCAGCAGGGGAACCTGTCTACCTTCTTCATAGAACCAGAACAGATATAGATCTCCTAATGTCCAGTAGCCTCAGGGAAATAGATGTCTTAATTCTATCAAAACTCGGAGAAAGGCAGTCATGACTATATTTACCTGGAAAGGAAGAGGGCTATTAAGCTAGGTTGCTCTTCCTTTTCCTCTTTCCCCTCTCCCTCCCTTCCTTCTTCCGCCTTCCTTCTCCTATCTTCTCTTCCTTCTTTTCTTTGGACAGCTTCTAACTAAATAGTCTAGACTACATTTGAACTCCCAACCCTGCCGGATGGTAGAACAAGTGTGCCCACAACACCTGGCTCACCCGACCGGTTTCTGGAGAGTGCGTACCCGGACAGTTGGCTTAGGGCTTCCCCCTAGCCTGGCCGGCAGTGTATCAGAAGAGGCCTAGTCCTTGGCTGGGAGTTGCCAAGGTTAGGCTGCTCCTGGCAAAGGAAGCAGCATTGGATGAGTATTCTCTTCAGAAACAAATCTCTGCCTGAAAAGGAAAACAGCCTTGGGAACTGTGAGATGGTTCTGTGGGTAAAGGAGCTTGCTGCCAGATCTGAAGACCTAAGTTCAAGTCCCCAGGATCCCCATGATGGAAGGAGAGAACTAACCCCCCCAAGTTTTCCTCTGGCTTCCACATGTACACCATAGCACTCAAGTACCCCCCCATACATAACTCTAAATGAATATATAAAAATAATAGTACAATTTTTAAAGAAGGAAAATAGTCCTCCCCCCAAAAACAAAAAAACCCACCTCACTCCCTAATAACAAGTGCTATACATTTTGGTGAAAAAAAAATGTTTTTTTTGCCCCATGTGTATTTGTTCACATTTGACGTCACTGAGATTGTAATAGCCACACACATTCCATGCCTCCCGTTTTCATCTGGTTCACTATAAACTCTCTACTATTAGAATCACCGTAACCATAATTAACACGCTATAGCGATGAGACAGGCTGACTCCATGATGGGCTTCAAACTTCCAGTCCAGAGGACTAGGCCTGAGAACTGAGCAAGCCCAGGCATGTCAGTTACTAGAAAACACACCAGGCTTCAGGCAGCTAGTCAGAAACTATCCTGCCATTAGAAGCTTCCCAGCCACCTGGCCTGAAGCAAGGACAATGGGTCAGCAAGTTTCCAGACCTCCCGAGTAACAGTTTCCAGCCCCCATTCCCCTAGTGATGGAGTAAGATAAAGAAAGGCCACCTACCCCGTGTTAGCATTCCTCTAGGCTCCTCCCCACAGTTAACTGGCTATAGCCAGGTATGGCTGTTTGTCTTCTCCTCTGTTGCTCTTATCTTCTTTCCTCTGCCCCTTCTCTCCCCATTCCCCTCCTCCTCTCTCTCCACATGTTCATGGCCAGCCTCTACTCTCTCTCTCCACCCCTGACAGCCCCCTCTTTCTCTGTCTTTATTCTTTCAACTCCCCTCCCCATGACCTAAATAAACTATTCCATAGTATATCTGTGGAATGGTTGGTCCCTCGGGGAGAAGGGATGCCTTAGTATGGGCCCTTAGAGGCACCCCTTTCCCCCACACACACACCCGCAGCATACCGCACCTCTACCAAACATATTCCTTGTTCTTCCTTTCTTTTTGATAAAACACAACACCCTAGACTTCCTCAGCAACAGTTTCCAGACTCTATGCTTCAGAATGCCCCTGGAGGTGGAGTAAGATAAAGATCACCTACTCCAGAATCCCCTAATATGCTTAATTTGGCCTGCGAGCTCTTTTGGTTGTCTTGTCTTGGTAACGGGGAGACCCCAGGATGCTGGACTTCTGCAGAATAAAACACTCTTAGCGTTTATATACTATTTGAGTCCAGGGTGTCATTCTTTGGTGAACCATGGACCCTTACAATACTATGATTGTAAGTTAATTAGCTATGTCCCTGTTGTAGGTGCATTTATTGTTGTGCAGCTCATTGTGACTGAGGCTATATAGAAAAAATGGGATTTCTAAGAGTTTTTTTCCCCTTTAAAAATCTTTTTATTTATTTATTTATATTTATTTATTTATTTTACTTATGAGTACACTGTAGCTGTCTTCAGACATACCAGAAAAGGGCATTGAATCTCATTATGGATGATTGTGAGTCACCATGTGGGTGCTGGGATTTGAACTCAGAACCTCTGGAAGAGCAGTCAGTGCTCTTAACCATTGAGCCATCTCTCCAGCCCTAAAAATCTTTTAAAATCACATTCATTCATTCATTCATTCATTTTGTGTAAGTGTGTGCGGCACATGCCACAGTGCTTGTATGGAGGTCAGAGGACCACTTGCAGGAGTTGATTCTCACCTTCTGAGGCAGGAGAATAGGAAGTGAGAAGGGAGAAGGAGGTTCTAGAGGTTAACATAATGAGACTGGCAAGCCAGAGCCCACCTGCCTTCCCTCAAAGCACATTTGAGAAAGAGGGAAGTTGCCGGGTGGTGGTGGTGCATGCCTTTAATCCCAGCACTTGGGAGGCAGAGGCAGGCGGATTTCTGAGTTCGAGAGTTCGAGGCTAGCCTGGTCTACAGAGTGAGTTCCAGGACAGCCAGGGCTACACAGAAAAACCCTGTCTTGAAAAAACCAAACCAAAAAAAAAAAAAAAGAGAGAGAGAGAAAGAGGGAAGTTTATGAAGGTGGAAGAGGTGGGTACTATGTAAACACCCTGTGGGAGCCAGGCCACTGGGAAGGCCTGAGGTGCCTCTAGGTTCCCCTGAGCCTCTCCCTTAACAAGCTATTCCCTTTCTTGTAATTTTCCATGCGTCTCTGTACAATTCTGGAGAGATGGCTCTGTGGGTAAGAGAACTGGCTGCTCTTCCAGAGGATTTGGACTCGATTTCCAGCTCCCACAGGGCTGCTCACAATAACCAGGGGATCCATTGTTCTCTTCTGGCCTCCATGTGGTGCACAGACAGACATGGAGGCCGAGCCCACATACACATAAAATAAAAACAAATAGACAGTTAGGGGAGGAGGCAGGCACAAGAACCTGGAAACTAAAGTGTCTGCCCTCTAGACTCATATCCAGGCCTGTAACACTTGTGCCACGGTCCTGGGGATCCATCTTCGGCTGTTGGCTTGGTGGCAAGCATTCCTGGCTGTCTAGCCATCTCCCCAGCCCTGAGATTTCTAAATCCTTCATTCTGACCAAGGAAGTTCTTTTCCCTCTCAGGTAAAACTGGAATAATAAGAATCGATTTAAACAGCCTTCCTCTAAAAGCTTTTTTGTTTTGTTTTGTTTTTTTACTTTTACTTCAGTTGACTATGTATGTCAGAAAGCTCTATCTTTCTTTTGGAACATCCTAAATCTTAACTTTTCTCCTCTGCTGGGATATCAGCTGAGGCTCCTACAATCTTCCCTGAGGAGGCTGATGCAGAAACTATTACAGAGGTTTCAGTGAGGATAAAGTGACAAACAAATGGGAATCTGTGAGGCACTTGGGACCAGTGTCCTAGGATGGAGATGTCCTCCGGGAAGGCCTGAACGAACATCAGCAGAAGCCGTTTGGGGAGAGAAGAGCAGACAGGGATTTTTAGGTGATAGAATGCCTGCCTGCCAGTCAGTCTTTTGGGAAGGGGGTGAAGGCAGGGGTGGGAGGGATGGGGGTGGAGGTGGAAGAGGTGGGAGTGGGGGATGGGGGTAAAGGCAGAGGGAGGGGTGGGAATGGGAGATGGGGGTAAAGGGGGGGAGGTTGAGAGTGGGTGTTTGAAGGCTGAGGTAGGGTAGGCGTGAAGGGCCAGGGGTGTTTGAAAGTGGGGGGTAGGGTGGGAGTAGGGGGCAGGGTAAGGTGAGAGTGGAGGGGTGGAGGCAGGGTTGGAGTGGGAGGTTAGGGGAAGAGTTGGGACAGGAAACACCTTGACATCTTTCATATCTTGTAGCATCACTGATTGGCAGAACTGAACTGGAAGGCAGGTTGTTACGTATTCTTCAGCTACCCTCCCAGTACACAAGGAAGAGCAGAACACAGTGAAGGTGGATCTGAAGAAATGACAGAGACTGTGAAGAGACAGCACCTCTCAGAGTCAGACTATAGTGTCTCTCTAGGTTAAAAACTGCAAAGATAAACTAAAGCTAGCTTAAGTTTGGGGATTAATTATTTGAATTATTAGACTACCTGGGAGTTTCAGCATCTATTTTTGTTGTTGTTGTTTTTAAGATTTATTCTTTTGTAATGTGTTGAATATTTGCCTGCCTTTGTGTATGTGCACCATGTGTGTGCAGATGTCGAAGCAGCCAGAAGAGGGTGTGAGATCCCCAGAAACAGAGGTACAGATGGCTGTGCATTATCAGGTAGGTTCTGGGAAACAAGCCCAGGTCCTCTGCAAAAATAGCCAGTGCTCTAAACTGCTAAGCCATCTCTCCAGCCTCTGCTGTTATTGTTATATTTCACTTTGCTTTTTGAGACAGGCTTTCTTGTAGCCCAGGCTGATCTGAACTTACTATGTAAGCTAGACTAGTCTTGAACTCCTGATCTTCCTGCCCATGTCTCCCAAGTGCTGGTATTAGATGCATGTACCATCATGCCCAACTCAGAACTTATTTCATTCTTCTCTTTTGTTCTAAAGAACAACTTCTTCTACTCTTTTCAGTCTACCTGCTACGTACACTACAAAATTTAATCACCCAGAGAGATTAAATGCTATATCTTAGTTCCTCTACCAGTTAGGTTCCAATCAGACAAGAGAAGCCATAAAGTACTTACAACAGGGAACCTTTACCTAAGGAATTATTAACTATACTATTGATCAGAATAAGGGGGAATTAGCAAGTAAGAACGACTCTACAGAGTATAGGAAGAGAATCTGCAATGAATCACTGCCAGCCATAGGGCTGGGGTAGAGCATTCAGGACAGAATTCCCATGGCTGAGATCCATGTCTTGTTGCAGCTTCTGTCTTGGATGCTCTACCCCTCTGTCTTAGTTAGGGTTTTACTGCTGTGAACAGATGCCATGACCAAGGCAACTCTTATAAGAACAACATTTAATTGGACTGGCTTACAGGTTCAAAGGTTCACGCCATTATCATCAAGGTGGGAGCATGGCAGCATCTAGGCAGGCATGGTGCAGGAAGAGCTTGGGAGTTCTATATCTTCATCTGAAGAATACTAGCAGAATACTGGCCTCCGGGCAGCTAGGATGAGGGTTTCAAAGTCCACACCCCCAGTGACACGCCTACTCCAACAGGTGTGGACCTTCTAATAGTGCCACTCCCTAGGCTGAGCATATGCAAACCATCACATCTTCCCTCCCCATCTCTCTTTACTATCCTGATATAGTCTACTCAGCAGGCTCCTATAACTTGCAGCAGCTGGTTCCTACAGCATAGACACTTCGTTAGTATCCAGCCCCTTGTGGCATCAGCATCAGGTTTGTACAATACAGATGGCTTCTCCAAAATCTGCTTACTACAGCACATGGTGGCCAACATCATCTAAAGGCCAGTGGCTTCCCCTAATACCTTCCCTATATGGCTTTACAGAAGAGGAAGGCTGGCAGGCACCTCCCAAGTACTTAGAAGATGCATTTCAAATAAAACCAATGCCCATGGAATCACAGTGACTTCTTGACTGGCAGGTTGTCAAACACTCAATGTGGCAAGGGTCTTGGTTGGTTCCTGGCCAATGCACCAAATGTTAGGTCCAAAAGCACAATACAGAGACCCACCACTCATATGTATAACAGGCAAGGGCGTTTTTATTTTTCAAAAGCAAGAAGCCTATGTGCAAGATTCAGCCACTTACAAAAAATGGCGACCCCAGATGAAGGGGCTCAAGTCTTTTATAGGAAACTGGGAAACTTTAGCAAAGGTTAGGTAATCTAAAACTTCATTGGTGGGTGCCAGGAAAGTTACATGGGTCGGATTTTGATTGGTTGCTATGTTAGTTTTACTATATTTGTAGTAAAACTATAGGCCTTGAGGAAATGCCAGGAACCAACTCAGCTCTGAGCTTTTGTCTTTGTCAGAGCCATCAATGGCTAACATCTCATTGTCAGTAACTCCTTCTGAGGAGCCCAATATGCTTCCCTGGGGAACTGGAGTTTGGCTGCTGAATTCCAGTTTCTGTGACATAGGAGGAGGACTTGGATGAGACTAGAAGCAAGTATAGAGGAGTCTGAAGCCAAACCAGGTGAGCTCTACCTCCCTGGCATTTCCTTCAAGAGAAGAGAATAGCCCGGTCAGAACTCTTTTCTGTTTCTGAACAGTCCAGAGGGGTCTCAGTATTTTTTCATCTTTACTGTGATTCAATTTAGTCTCACAAATAAACTTTGCTACTTATTATGCTAGCCACATTTTTTTTTTTTTTTTTGGTTTTTTTCGAGACAGGGTTTCTCTGTATAGTCCTGCCTGTCCTGGAACTCACTCTGTAAACCAGGCTGGCCTCGAACTCAGAAATCTGCCTGCCTCTGCCTCCCAAGTGTTGGGATTAAAGGCGTGTGCCACCACTGCCTGACACTAGCCACATTTTTTTTTTAGAGAAAACATTCACTTAAAAAGTAATTTTATTTAATGTGATAAATTATCAGAGCAAAAATCTCACAATTCCCTGAGCCCTGAGGTTTCTCTGGCTGTCTCAGAGAGCATGTGTATCCTGTTGGTTAGTAGACAGCAAGCATTTGGTATAGCTGTGCTGGTATATACAGACACATGGGAGGTGACAGCAGTTGTGTGAGCTGGAGCTAAGCCAGGGCAGTGTAGTTACTATTGGTCATCTGACATGGTGGGCAGGTTTGGGAGATAACTAAAGGAGTGAGCTAAGTTTCTACTTTTGACTCATTGATGCCACCAGAAACCTGGGTTAGGAGGCCAGATAGTCAGAGAAAATTACAGAGACATGGAAAGAGAGAGAAGCCTCTTTCACTTCTAGGCGGTGGTGATTCATACCCTTAATCCCAGCACTCTGGAGGCAGAGGCAGGCAGATCTCTGAGTTTAATGCCAACTGGTCTATAGAGTAAATTCCAGAACAGCCAGGGCCACACAGAGAAACCCTGTCTTGAAACAAACAAACAAACAAACAAAACCACTCAGGTTGCTGTGGACAACAATGTGGAGCTGGGGCCCCATCCCTGCTGCTGCTGTGTGTGTTGTTTCTGATATCACCAACCATCTATTCATCTATCCATCTATCCATCTATCTATCTGTCCATCTGTCCATCCATCCATCCATCCATCCATCCATCCATCCATCCATCCATCCA
>NW_021604763.1:189665-201761 GCF_004785775.1 Grammomys surdaster | reverse complement strand
CCATCCATCCATCCATCCATCCATCCATCCATCCATCCATCCATCCACTTACTCATGTGTGGTTGTTTGAATAGGTATGGCCTCTATAAATTCATGTGTTTGAATGCTTAGCCTTAGGAAGTGGCACATTAGGAGGTGTGGCCTTGTTGGTGGAAGTATTTCACCGTGGAAGAGGGCTTTGTGGTCTTATATATGCTCAAGCTACAACCAATGTGGCACACAGTCTTCTCCTGCTGCCTTCTGATCAAGATGTAGAACTCTCAGCTCCTTCTCCAGCATCATGTCTGCCTGCACACCACCATGCTTCTCACCATGATGATAATGAACTGAACCTCTGAAACTGTAAGCCAGCCCCAATTAAATGTTTTTCTTTATCAGAGTTGTCATGATCATGGTGTCTCTTCACAGCAATGAAACCCTAAGTAAGACAGCATGCATGGATGTGTGTGTGCCTGAATTCCTATATTTCATTCATTCATCTATCATCTTTCTGTTTATTCTTTTGACACCTACCAAAGACCTGCTCTGTGGTATGCTGAGAGCACTTTATCTTATCTTATTATTTTTTGAGTCACAGTCTTCTATCTCCCTGGCTATATGTAGCCAAGGAGGCTCTTGTACTTTTGATCTTCTTGGATGCCCCCCAGTGCTAGGTTTATAGGCCTGTACTATAATGCTTGGTTTATGTGGTGGTGATGATCAAACCTAGGTCTTTACAAGTGGCAAAGCCCTTGTCTGACATCTATGAGCTCTGAATTCAATCTCCAGTATTTTTTTTTTAAAGAAAAGTTAAAATTGAAAGCAAGACAACGGTACCCAACCCCAGAAAACCGAGAGAAAGAGGGACTCCCAGGAGCTTTAACTCAGGCAGCATCCCAGGTAAAAATGAATCACCTGTGATGTCTGCTGTTAGAAGTTCTAATCCAGATGCTGGCTTCCGAACTTATACTACTCAGACCTTTGAAGGGCCACTGACAAGAGCATCAAACAGCTAGAGATTGACATCACTAATCTGAAGAAATCCCTCGTTTCACTGTCTGAAGAGACCTCCTTAAATCGCAAAAATTCTTATTGGACTTGATTTACTCTATTACAATAGAAAAAGCTGTGTACAGCTCTTGACTGTGTACAGCTCTTAAAGAAGAAGGTTGCCTTTACATAGACAAGACAAGGAGGATTAAAGAGAGCATGAAACAGGTAGTGAAGGCCCTAAGAAAAACTCAGAGAGAGAAAGAGACAGATGAAGGCTGGTACAAGAATTGGTTTTCAGTCTCTCCAAGGTTGTCAACCCTATTTCCTCCCATCTTGGGACCATTATTTGTTTTTTTTTTTTTCTTTTTTCTGCTGGTCCCTGGCCCTCAAATAGGCGGACTAACTCTGTGATACAACAGATAAATGATTTGGTAGCAAAACCTACTCAGATACATTACCATAAGTTAGCTACGGAGGACCATGAGACTCAAGATGAGCTTGTTACTTTATACAGGGTGTTTCCAAAACCCATCTCCACCCAACCTAAAAGGGGGGACTTCTGCCCCTAGACCAAGCAGAGAGGGGCCACCCAGAACCCCCTCTGTCAGGCGATCTGATCTGAATTCTTGATTAGGCTGTGAGGCTAAGCACTGCAAGGGAATATAAATAAAAGATAAAAATATCTATCTGGGTTCCCTGAGGGACAAGCCTGACTGCATAGGGGTTGATGTCAAAAGTATCCCCTCTCCAGGAAAAAGACATCAGGACGGGTATGGCCCTCATGCCTCACTGGACAACGACAGGGGGACTGGAGCCATTACAAGGTCCCCTTCAAATACTGGAGGTCAGGCCTCTATCCCCGCCTTCGCAAGTTTAGAATTGCCACAGCCCTTCTATACTTAGAGAAGGGAGGAGATGTCAGGGGCAGCCCTGCTTATACACTGAAGGCCTAAAATCAGCCATAGGCCTAAAATCAGCAATAGGCCTGTCATACATGTATACTAACACCAAGTCTTGGGTCTCAGTGGAAAAACATTGAAACAGATGGCTATAAGCTAATGTAAACAGGCAGCTTTTGTGGAAATTTACAAGCCTGAGTAGTCATAGACCTTGTAAATAGGTAGCCCGGGCAGACAATATCAACTTAGATAAGGACAAGCAAGTCATAGGCAGAGTCATAGTGACTTGTCCCCTGAACCTTCACCCAGCCGATACCCGGTTCTGATGATATCTGTATTCCCCCTGATCACCCACACTCCAGTGTCATTCCTTTCCCCACATCTTGCCTTTCTGTGTTTATAACCCCTGTGTGAATGAATTACGATTTGAGAAAAAAATAAATTATAAAAAGAAAAGAAAGAAAGACAACATAGTAAGTGTCCTACTAGCTGTTTGCTCAAAGTATGCTGTATGATGTAGGAATGGTAGTGTCAGCTCCTTGAGATACTGAGGCAGGGGGATTGTTTAAGCCCAGGAGTAGGAGGCCAGCTTAAGTAGCACAGTGGCTGAGTGGCTTTTTTTTTTTTTTAGAGCTTATATAAATGTTCATTCCCTCAAAAGGTCTTACCTGAGCAAGCAGTTGAATCAATTTTGATGTTCATTCCCGTATACTTCTAATTTTTTATCAGAGTACTTGTCACAGTTTGTTGTCATATTCTTACTTTTTCTCTTATGTTTATTTAGTGTGTGCACATACATGTGCACACATGCCACAGTGCATGTGTGGGGCTCAGAGGACAATATGCAGGTGTTCTCTCCTTCCTGGTTTACATGGATTCCATCTATAGGGCCCCCTGTCATTGTGTTGTTCATGGTATGTTTATTTGTTGGATTTGTTCCTTCCAGTTGCCTGGAAGCTCTGTGGTGGCAAAGTCTCAGCCCAATTTGCTGATTAGTGAACAAACACTCAACACTCAGTCTAGGTCTAGCACTATACATGTCCTCTGCTAACAAGAAATGAACAAGTTAACACAAACACCCACCATACACAGGAATTATAAGATTTTGTGCTAAATTAATGATTTAAGTGTTTTCCTTGGGTCAGCAGCAGAATCAACATCCGAGACCTCATTAGAAGTGAAAATTCTTCACTTTACTTAGATCAGAGTCAGAAAATTGTTTTTGTTTTGTTTTAAACAGTGTCTTGCTTTATAGGCTTGGCTGGCCTGGAACTTTCTATATAGACCAGGCTAGCCTCAAAGTTACAAAGATTTGCCTCCCAAGGACTAGAATTAAAGATGTGTTTTACCACACCTGGTTGGAACTAAAACTTGATATCACTGTCAGCAATATGAGTTTTAACAAACCTTCTGGATGATTCTGATATACATGAGCATTTGGAAAGACTGTAATGAGCTAATAAATGACCTTTTTTTTTGTTTTTTTTTTTTGTTTTTTTTTTTTTGTTTTTCGAGACAGGGTTTCTCTGTGTAGCCCTGGCTGTCCTGGAACTCACTCTGTAGACTAGGCTTATATTGGGTCTTAAACATCTATTGATTTTTGTTTTGTTTTTGTTTTTTTAAGTCTGTGTAGCCCTGGCTGTTTTGGACTTCACTCTGTAGACCAGGCCTGCCTCTGCCTCTTGAGTGCTAGTATTAAAGGTGTGTGCCACTATGCCTATCTGAGACTGGCTTTTAGCACAGAGGTAAGAGCAGTTCTCTTCGGTTTAGAGAATACTTCTTGGAGAAGGGGCTATTTCCCAGGAAAGCTTCCAGATGCATAAACAGAAAAGCAACTGAGACAGAAAGCTATACATCCCAAAGCACATAACAATACATCAGTCTGGATATTGAGTAGGTCTGTCAATAAGTAGCTCTGGGTTAGCTAAGCATGGCATGAGATGGAAGTGTGGGCAGGGGTCTCAATGCCAGGTGTTAAACAGGGAGTGTATGTGTATCTCACTCCCACCAACATACACCTCCAGCTTCTGCTCCTCCTGTCCTGAGTCAGGCTTCTCAGAATTCACTTCCAAGCCCTGTCTTTCTGGTGGTATCCCTCTTGAATCTCCCCTCATTTTTCTTCCCCTCTTTTTCTTTGTGGGTGAGACAGCCTAGCTGCTGGTCTAGCCCTACTCCACCTTTACCCGGTGTAGCCCATTGATGTCTGCTCTGCCTGGACATGCCTGGTTTGTAGCTTTGAAGCTTGTCAGGGCCACCAAGATGCTGGGGTAAGGCCAGGATGCTGGGGTTCTCCCAGGGAACTTTGCCAGGATACCCAGTAGCTGGTTGATATGGAACTTCCAGGGCTTCAGTAACACAGTTCCTCTCCTTGGAGACTTCCTTCTCTAGGAGAAAGTGACATCAGAGGCCAGACTTCTCTGGACTATTCCCACCATGACGGTACACACACACACACACACACACACACACACACACTAAATCTTACTATTTTTTTTAAGAGAAAGAGAAGGAAGCCATCTGAGAACTGCCTTCATCAGTGTTTGATTTGACTGTACCTCTTGTCTACCTAAGAGCTGTCCATGACCTTGAGCTTTGTTTTAAAGATCTAGGGGTGGGCCATTCATAGTGGTGCACACCTTTGACCCTGGCACTCAGGAGGCAGAGGCAAGTGGATCTGGGTGAGGCCAGCCTGGTCTACACACTGAGTTCTAGGCTCACCAGAATAAAACCTTGTCAAAAAAAAAAAAAAAAAAAAAAAAAAACAAAGATTGAGAGTTGAGTTTTGTTGGGGCTCCTGGTATTAGGACATGAGGTGGGGGAACATGTGGACATGTTCCACAGGTGTCAGTTTATTATTTTTAATTTTCTGGTTCTTCTGTTGTTGGAACCCAGAGCCTGGTGGACATTAGGTAAGCCCCTTTCACTGAGCCTAGCCCCTAGCCAGAATTCCTTTGTGTGGCTCAGTCCTCCATGGAGGCTGCAATATTCCAGAATACGGAGACCTCGTGGAGGAAGAGCTGAGATGAGAGTAAACCCTGCCTAGGCTCTCTGACCTGTGACCCTCACTCTCCCCAGATGACCAAGGCTCTGAGGGGTTAGCCACTAAAACCTGACAATTTGGCCCAGTGACTGGTCAATACCAGGCTCCAGTGAGGACCCTTATATTCTCCCAAGCTGGTAGATGCACTCCCACTCTGAGTCCTCACCAGGGGTCAGCAGCTCAGGGTGGGCCCTCCCCACAGGCCCACACTACCATTCTGCTCCTGCATCTATGGTGTAAATCTGAGCCATTGCCATCTCCAGTTCCCTACAAGAGACAATGGTTGTCTAATTTTGCACTGTGAGGAGCTGGGATGGCTTCCTGGCATAAGAAAGCTTTGACTGGAACAGCAGTTTTATCAGAGTCCGAGAGAGGAGGTATAAGCAGAGAGGAAAACAGACTGATTAGGAAAGTAGGCTCCAGGCATGAGTAACACCAGCAGGCAAACAAGTTTCCATGTTAAAAGAGAAACTGGGACACACAGAGTAGGCTTGCCTCCTCTCCAGAGGACAGACTGTGGTCTGCCTTCACATTGTTACCACAGATGTGCTAAGGCTGCTAAATACATTGGTTCCAGACCTGGAATTCAGCTATAACTGAGAGCAGAGGTTGGAGGGATGGGGCAGAGGAGACTACTTAGATGCACACTGGTGTCCTGAGAGGGGCTTTGAGGCAGATGGCTAGCAGGTGAAGGTAAGCCAGACAGCCTGAACTTGATTCCCAGAACTCAGGTTAGGTAGAAGGAGAAAACATACTCCAGAGAGTCAGCCTCTGCCCTCCACATGTGTGCCATCTTCTCCTGCCCCCTACACACACACACACACGCGCACGCGCACGCGCACACGCACGCGCACACGCACACGCACAGAAGAAAGAATCCAGAGTAGAAGCAGTTAGAAGCAGCCCTCTGGGCTGAGCTTGAATCCTGCTTTGGCCTCCACTCTTTCAGAGAGGGATGTTTCCTGTTCCCGTTCTCCCACACTCCAGTTTCTGAGTCAGCATCAGCATTTCAGGGCAGTGAAGCCAAGGTCACCAGATGTGCTGCAACACTGGATGGTGTTGAATAACCCAGACCATCCTTTCAGTCGATCTGTTCCTGGGAGAAAAAATGTTATGAAAAGCCTCCTGAAGCAGGCTGTCTTTGGTGTCTTTTGGCCGCCCGTGTCTTCTTTGAGGTTGGTTTGAGTGTATAAGCTAGCAGATTCATCACAAGTGTTAGGAACCCCTAACAGGGAGTGCTCAGTTCATGGCTGGATACCTGTCGTTACCATAGGTCCTGAGGCTGGAGGTTGATCTCTTGCTTTCTCACAGGTCTCTTACCTTTCTGCCCTCACCAGATTTGATTCTCTTGGCCTTGGCCTTTCGGGACTCTAGGACTCTGTATACTTTATAAATGACTCTGTCCCAAGTTCAGATGGGGAGGAGCTTGTAGAACAGTCAATTATGCAAATTCAGTTATGTAGACTTCAGACACCAGCTAGCTGCTGCCAACCGCCTCTGGCTCTTCTCTGGCATTCTGCACTGTTTTCCATGCTCAGGGTCACTTCTCTGAAAGCACGAACATATAATCTTCGCCCCAGGCTCTGTCTTCTGGAGAGTGGCCCAGAACAACCTTCAAGAGCGTCTCTTTTCCTGAAACAATTGTTCCTCCTAGAACTAAGGTTCTTGGAACACTCTGGAAATACCGTGTTGGTCGTCTTTGCCATAAGTTCCTCAGACTCTCCATGTCCAAGACTGAGTCAGCCTTTTCCTTTTTTCTTTTCTGGCTTCCCTATGACTAGAATCACATTTGCCTAACATCTTTGTGATCTGGACGTCTTCTAAGAAAATATCTTTGAGGTATTGGTATGTAGCTCTGGAACTCCGTATTGTAAATCAAGCTAGTCTGAACTTATAGTGATCCTCCTGCCTCTCCCTTCTGAGTGCCAGGATTAGTGCAAGCTCCACCACTTCATACTTGAGTGTCTCCTCCCACCCTCTGGGTCTCATGTTACTCATGTAACATAGTAAGTTTTGAACTTACTATGTAGCTGCGGGTGACCTTGACTTCCTCTTACCTCGAACCCAAGTGCTTTTACTGTCGCCGGTTTCTAGGTATCATCTTGTCACTTCCTCCTCTCCTCTGACAAACCTCCCTCCCTCCCTCCCTCCTTCTCACCTGACTCACTAACAATTATTCATTGTTTGTTAAAGAGGCAGTTTAAGAGCAGAGGTTGGCTCATACCTGCAATCTCAGCACTTAGGAAGCTGGGGTAGGAGGATTGCCATGAGTTTCAGGCCAGCCTGGTCTATATAGTGAGTTTCAGACCAGCCTGGGCTACAGAGTGAGATCCTGTCTCAAAAGACAAACAAAAATGGTCAGGTGGTATTGGCACACACCTTTAATCCCAGAGGCAGAGGCTGGTGGACCTCTGTGATTTCTAGTCCAGCCTGGTCTACAGAGTAAGTTCCGGGACAGCCAGGGCTACACAGAGAAACCCTGTCTCAAAAAAAACAAAAACAAATAAACAAACAACAACAGAACTGGAGTAAGTTTAAAGGGACTTGGGGAATTCAAAAGGCAACAGATAAATACAAATAAAACATTACAAATTTATTTTTGTCATCTTTGGAGGCTAGTAGCCTGAAATCAAGCTATGGAGGCAGGGGGAGGGACTGGAGAAATGGTTCATTGGTTAAGAGCACTGCTTGTTCTTCTAGAGGACCTGGCTTCTCTTCCTAGTACCCATGTGGTTGCTCACAACTATCTGTAACTCCAGTTTCAGGGGATTTAATTCCCTTTTCTAGCCTTGACAGTCGCCAGGAACACAAACGTACATGCAGGCAAAACACTCATGCACATACAATAAAAATAAAAATAAATTTAAAAGTATCATCAGGGACCCTTCTGCAGGGTACTTAGGTCTTGGGCTTCATGAGAAGGGGGTGCAGACTGAGCACCAGCAGTTGTCTAAGCTCCCTGCTTCCCGACTACAAGCTGCTCCATGCCCCTCCTTGTATGCCTTCCTTGTCACGATAGACTATAACTGAAAACTGGATCAGAAAAGAAATTTCCATGCACACGTAGCTGTTAAAGGAAGGCCAACTCAAGTAGGATCCAATGTAGTTTTTAATCAATGACCACTCCTTTCCTATCTCTGAGAAGAAGTGTACAGACCAATAGATCCAAGGACCAAAGTCACAAACACTCAGTGTGCAGGGCTTGGGAGGAAAACACCCTGGAGAAAGGTGGTGCAGAGAGAGAGAGCCAGAGAGAAGAAGCTTGCTTGTAGGGAAACCTGCTGAGAACAAGTTGTAACCAGTGTGGCCGTTTGTAGCACGATGAAAAAATGAACAACAGTCATGTAACTTCATGCACACTCTGAGATACTTTGGTGGACAGAATGAATTGTTCAACAATACCATGGAGTAAGCTAATGTGAAGGATGGAACATTAAAAATACAATACCAGCAGGGTTGGCCCCTTCTAGCTCCTGGACACCCAGTCCTTCAAACCAAAAAAAATGGCTTTCCGCACGTCTCTCCGGTGTCTGCTTCCTGTGTCTCGTGGCTTCTCCTTGTGCGTCTCTGTGTATCTTCATGGCCAGAACACTTCGATGAGCTCTCATTTCAACTTAAAAGTAATTATATGTGTCATGACCCTATTTCCAAATAAAGTCACTGCCTGAGGTTTTGTGAGGTAGGAGTTCTACATGCCTTTTATTTTAAAATGTTGTGTGTGTGTGTGTATGTGTGGATGTGGATAAAATTCAACCCACAACAGGGAGAAAACGATCTGATTTTGCATCATGTTCAAGAGCTGCTTTGATCTAATTAGCATTGTTTTTGCTTAGAGAAGGAGACACAAGCTGGTGAGCCAGAAATAAAATTCGTCTTCCTAGCATGTTCGTCAAGCCAGAGTCCTTTCCATTCCCCTGTGTCATATCCTAGCCATTTTACAAAACCGCATTGTCTTTCTGGCTGGAAGGAATTTAAATTTGTGACATTTTGGCTAGAACTAATGGCCTCGGAAAAGTGCTTCCGCCATTTTGTCCTCTTAGCTCCAGAACTATCCCAAGGCCCAAAGTCTATTGCTCTCATCTCACTGACCCAGACAGAAAGGGTGGAAGGGGGTTCTGGGATTACAGATCGAGAGTAGTGGAGCCAGGACTGCAACCCATCTAGCCTCTAGTCCTGACACCAATGCTCAGAGGTTCCCAGGCTTCTTCCTCCTTTTCCCAGGTATTTAAAATACTACCTTTTAAATTAGTTAGACCCTCCTCTTCTCCAGTGCAGTTAAAACACTAACACTCTTGAGGCTAAAAACTAAAAAGCAGGCACATTCCCAAAGGGAAATCTTTACAGATGTTTCCTCCAGAGAGAAGAAAGCACAATATGTTGTCTACACTGCAAATGTCTGGTTTGACCTTGGCTAAATTTTCTTCTCCAAATAAGGCTGAGAAGGTATGGGAGAAAGAGGAGGGGAGGGGGCAGAGAAGAGAAAGGCAGCAAACTAGGAGAGGCAGATAAAGCTACCCAGTGAGGCTGGTCCTTACGATTCCCCTGCAGCTACCTCTAGGTCGTTAAGCCAGCTCCAAAGCTGCACCCAGCATTCATCTTTGTCCTCCCAACTGAGTGGAAGGAAAATATTTTTGTCTTTATGAAACTGTGGCCTGCCTTTGGGAGAGGGAGGACCAAGATTTATGTGTATGTCTTCTCAGTTGCCTTTAGGTCGAAATGACCACTGTGGCAAAGTGACATATCTTGGGAAGGTATGCTCTGCCTCTCACAGTTGACTTTCGTGGCCTTGACTTTACTTAGTAATTTACTTAGTAATTCTAGACAAAATATTTTTAGAGGTGGTAGGATGCTGGGCTGTCAACTCTGTTAAAAGCAAGCTAGTATTCTTCCACTGAACTACCCACCAGTCTCTGTCCAGCTTTTATTTACTTAATTTTTGAGACAAGATCTCGATATGTAGCTTTAGCTGGCCCAAAACTCCCTGTGTAGACCAGGTTGGCCTTGAATTCAGAGAGATCTGTCTGCCTCTGCCCCCTAAGTGCTGGGATTAAAATCGTGTGCCACCATGTCTGGCTCACCTTAAAACAATTTTTGTGTGTGTATAGGTGTTTTGCCTGGCCTATATGTCAGTCTGTTTAACACTTATAGGACTTGTGCCTGCATAAGCCAGGTAAGGGTGTTGGATCCACTGGAACTAGAGTCACAGATGGTTGTGAGTCAGCATGGGTGTGGGGAATTGAATCTGGGCCCTTTGGAAGAGCAGCCAGGGCTTTTGTTCACTGTGTCTTCTCTCCAGCCTGCTCCCTTCAACTTTTAATTGTATGTTCTTGCTCAGGAGGAGTAAAATTTGCTGATGTCATACATATGATGAGTGTGTGTGTGTGTGTGTGTGCATAGTATATGTGTGCATGCATGCATGCATACATACACATGTGTGTCATATGTATGTATGTATGTATGTATGTATGCATGTATGCATGTATAGATACAGAGAGAGAGTTTGGGTAAAGAGGAGCCTGGTCTTGGGTATGACAATTCTCAAGCCTGGACAGGAGCACTTGTTGCTTGGTGTGCTCACTGGAGTGACTCTCTACAATAGCTAGCTGATCAGGACATGTGCAGGAAGAACGGTGGTTGCCTTCTATACTCCAAATGCAGTTGCCCAATAAACTACTCCCAGGAATGGCCCCGGGGCCCTCTTCCCTGTGCCCTTAGCTCTGTCTACTTAACTGTCTACTTTGTAGCCTTTTTTTTTCCCCTTAGCTCCTATCATTTTTTCTGTATTTACTTTTGGTGCTAAATGGAGAACACTTCTCTTCCATAAACACTTTTACATGCCTCTTGCTTCCAAAACTATAAATAGCCACCTATGCCCTTTTACTATTTTTATGATTTCATGTTTTACATGCAAATCTTTATGCCATCTGGAATTTAGTCAATGCTAGCCAGGACTGGGCTCCAAATTAATTTTATTCCTAATGGCGAGGTTTTCATGTGTGGGCTTCTTAAGTATGACTCAATTCTCAGAGCTCCATAAAAGCTTCAAAGTCAAGAATCGAGAAGCTAAACTATAACTCAGCCAGCTCCTAATCTCTGTTCCATTACTGCTCAGAGACTCTGGCACCTTCTGTGCTTCTCCGGGGAGAAGCTCTGGATGTTTGGACAGGAGGAGGGCTGAGGTAAGGATGAAGCTTACAGAGAACTCTCTGGAGAAGCCAAACACTTGCTGGGTTCCTGCCACCAGGCACTGCTTCCTGGGGTGCAGGACCCAGCTTTGCAGGCAGCATCACTGATCCCCTATGCCACTCCTTAATTGCATTTTCTCACTTCCCCAAGCTCTTTCTCCACTGGTCCAGCTCCGAATGGTGACACTCCCAACAGACACATAACTCTGGAGAAATTTATTTGACTTTGCTTTTTGAGACAGGGTCTCACATATCCCTCATATAAGCTTAAAACTTGTTATGTAGCCGAGGCTGTCTTTGAACACTCTTAACATTCATATATATATTTTATGTGTATGAGTGCTTGCCTGCATGTATGTCAGTGTACCAAATGCATGCAGTGGCTGTAGAGGGAGGGCCTGATTCCCTGCAACTAGAGTTACAGAGGTTGTGAGCCACCACATGAGTGATGGGAACCTAAGCTGGGTCCTTTGGAAGAGCAACCAGTGATCTTAACTGGTGAGCCAATTCTTCAACCCTGGCTTTGACTCTTAAGCCTTTGCTTCCACTATCCAAGTGCTGAGATTACAGGTGTGGTCTCTAAACGTTAAACTCAACACACACTGTTTCATTTGATTTAAAAACAAGAACAGCAACAGAAAAACCCAGCTGGCATTATTGGTTCCATTTCTCAAATGATGAAACTGAGTTTCAGAGAGGGGAAATGATTTACTTAAGGTCACAAAGAGGAAGCCCCCCTTCAGAAGCCTAGGCGCAAAGGGTTAACTTTGAAGAAGTTCTTTGAAGAGGTTCTTTGAAGAAGAACCTCTCTGTTGGTTGGCTTCCTCTACTTTTGGAAGCTAGTTAGTGGGGTTGAGTGGAGCTTTCAATTTGAAATTGCTTTCTTTTTTAAGATTTATTTTAAATTCTGTGTATATGTGCGTGGCTGTGCGTGGCTGTGCGTGGCTGTGCGTGGCTGTGCGTGGCTGTGCGGGGCTGTGCGGGGCTGTGCGGGGCTGTG
>NW_021604763.1:152295-189655 GCF_004785775.1 Grammomys surdaster | reverse complement strand
CGGGGCTGTGCGGGGCTGTGCGGGGCTGTGCGGGGCTGTGCGGGGCTTGTGCTCACTTGACGCAGCTGCCAGCACAGTTAAGGAGAGGGTGTCAGAACCGGAAGAGCTGGAGTTACAGGCAGCTGTGAGCTGCTGACATGGGTGTGGGGAACAGACTCAGACCTTCTAGAAGAGCAGTAAGCGCTCCAGCTGCTGAACATTTCAGCAGCCCAGGGTGGGCATTGCAAAGTCAGGTATCCCACCCTTTGATGTAGTTTCTTCCATTTGCAACTGCCTGCCTCAGTTCTTTGGCTCTAGGTCAATGGTTTCCTTACAAGCAACCTCCAATGTCCAGCTCCCCTGCCCTTGCCTCTTCCTGCCCTGAGAATCCCCCCAAGGGGTCTGTCTTCCTCCAGGCTGTTGCTTCATGAAGGGAGAGATGAACTCAACATCTCCTGCCCTCCTTTATTTTTAGTCTCCTGGGTCTGATGCAGGCATGGCCTGTGACCCATGCTTGTCTATCTTAATACACTTTGTATTACTCTAACAAAGCACCAACGGCTGAGACTAACCATGCCATGGTTTGTTTAGTTCTTGAGGTTCAAGAGCATGGCACCAGCATCTGCTTGGCTCTGGGGAGGGCCTTATAGCAGGTGGTACCACAGCAATAGGAATGGGCAGGAACCATGGGGCACGCGGAAGAGACAAGCGACACCTGTTCTTAGGGCTTGTGATGCAGGTACCATGAATATGGCCCTGGATTCCAGCCCTATTGGCTCCCTAATCCCAAAGTAAGAAAGAACCAGAAATTCAGGGAAGGGGTCAGCCTTGCTTACTCTTGTTGGGGCATGGTGCCACATGCCTGTATCCAAGCACCAGGAAGCTGTAGCAGGAGGAAACCAAGTTCAAGTTCAGTCTTGGCTATGTAGTAAGACCTTGTCTCAAACCAATGGCTGTAGATGTGCTAAGTGGTAGAACACTGGTCTAGCATGCACAAGGCTCTGGGTTCCATCCCAGCACAAGGGAGAGTGCAGGGTGTGAGGATGTACAACTCTTTTTTTCAGAGGGGAACTGGTCTATTCCCACCACTGAAGCCTTCATCCCCACAGAGGTTATTGACTCTCTGTAGCCAGACTTAGTTAGGTCCTAGCAGGCTCCACCTAGGAGTCCTGTTGCCTCATCACTGTCAGACTAGAAAAGGGAATGAAGATTCCAGCCCATGATCCTCTGGGGCAAGCCAAGGTATATATTAAATAAGTGTAAGAAGAAAAACAATTGTGTATATGTGCCTGTGTGTGCAAGTGTGTGTATAAATGATTGCAAGTGTGTGTCTATGCCTCTGTGTGTGTGTTTGTGTGTGCAAATGTGTGTGCCTGTGACTGTGTGCAAGTGTATGTGCCTGTGTATGTGTGCCTCTGTGTGTGTGTGTGTGTGTGTGTGTGTGTGTGCCTGTTTGTCTCTGTATGTGTGTCTCTAACATGTTAGTCTTGGCTCTTGAAATGTTTAGAATCTATCAGCCTATCACTGTGAATCTTCACCTGAAGATAATATAAACTGTAGGAAGACACACAAAAATGATCATTCCTAGGCTGGCAAGGTGGCTGACCAGGGAAAACTCTTGCCACCAAGGCTGAAGAACTGAGTTCGATCCCCAGAAACCATACAGCAGAAGGAAAGCGCCAACTCTACAAGGCTGTCCTCTGAGGTCTGTGTGTGCCATACTCATGCACACATGTACACTGGTATGTAAAATAATAATTGTAATTTTGGAAAGCCTAAAAATCCTCTGACTTGTATTTTAGATGATTTCCTTGGGAAGTATCTCTTGTTTTTAAAAATCATTTTGTACTTTAACAATTGAAGAGTTTCTTTTTTCGTGTGTGTGTGTGTGTGTTATTGGTGATAGAACTTCACTTCACAAATGACTATACTTTTCTACTACCAAGCCATTTCTCCGGCTGTTTCTCCTTTTTAGTATTTCATTTTGAGATGGGTCTAAGTTACCCAGGCTAGCCTGAAATAAACTTGGTAGCCCAGGATTGGCAAGCTCCTGCCTCAGCTTCTGAATAGCTAAGAATATAGGTGTGCATAGTAGGTGGAGAAAATACCTTCATTTTTAAGTCGAGGGTTTTTGTTTTGTTTTACAGACAAAGGGTCTCATGTTTCCCAGAATAGCCAAGGTGACCTAAAACTCAGGCTCCTCCTACCTCCACCTCCC
This sequence comes from Grammomys surdaster, assembly GCF_004785775.1. Lineage (NCBI taxonomy): Eukaryota > Metazoa > Chordata > Mammalia > Rodentia > Muridae > Grammomys > Grammomys surdaster. Next base: position 187,458 of record NW_021604763.1, on the reverse strand, counting down.
AAGTGCTGGTGCACTGAGCCCAGTTTTATGCTGCGCTGGGGACTGAACACAGGGCTTTGTAAATGGTAGGTAGGCACTTACTAACTGAGCCACATCTCCAGTCCCAGGACACAGAGTTTAGGATCTCAGTAATTTTCACGAGTACAGGTAGTAGTTCTTAACATATTCACACGGTTGTGCAACCAATCTCCAAAGTTTGTACATCTTAAAAACCTAAAACTTTGTACTGATTAAACACAACTCTCAAGTATTTTCCTGTCTGTGGCACCTGGAAACCATCACCTTGCTTTGCATCTCAATGAATTTGACTCTTTTGAGAAACTCATAAAAACAGAATCCTATAGCATACCTTTTAAGTGACTAGCTTATTCACCTCTCCCAATGTCCTCAATTTTCATTCATGCATGTGTCAGAATTTTCTTCTTTTTAAAAGCCTGAAAAACATCCTATTTTGTTTAATTTTCAACTTTTTAATTAATTTTTAACTTCTTTCATTATTTCTGACTGTCGTCATTTTGATCAGAGAAGGCTTTCTCTTTTTATTTTTTGTAATAAAGGCAAATATTTAATTGGGGCTAGCTTACAGTTTCAGTGGTTTAGTCCATTATCATCATAGCAGGAAGCATGGTAGCATGCAGTCAGACTTGGTGCTGGACAGGAGCTGAGAGTTCTGCATGTTGATTGGAAGGCAACCAGGAAAGACTGACTTCTAGGCAGCAAGGAAGATGGTCTCTTCCACAGTGGGTGTAGCCTGAGCAAAAGAGGACACCTCCAAAACCCACCCCACAGTGACACACCTCAGAGAAGGCTTTTTTGAACTTAGTCTACCTTTTGAAATATATTGAAGTTTGGGGGCTTATGCTTTGTTTTGTTTGAGACAATGTCTCTCTATATAGCCCTGGCTGTCCTGAAACTCACTATGTAGATCAGGCTGACCTCAAACTCAGAGAGTCCCCTGCTTCAGCCTTCTGAGTGCTGGAACTAACGGTGTGTACCACCACACCTGCCTAGCTGGGTTGTTTGAGTTTTGAAATGGTTATTTTTAAGTGTTTATGGGTACCTCCAAAGGAATATATTGTTGATTTTCAAGGTTTGTTGTTTGATATATTTTAATTCAATCTTTTTTGCTAATTAATAAATCATATAATCTATGCTTACTTTTATTGTCTGATTTATTAATTAATCATAGGCTGAGAGAGTTGAATTAAAATCACCTACTGTTAGGTTGTGGTGGCACACACTTTTGTTCTCAACACTTGGGGGCAGAGGCAAGGTGATCTCTGTCTGAGTTTGAGGCCAGCCTGGTCTAAAAAGTGAGTCCAGGACAGCCAGGGCTCTGTTATACAAAGAAACCTGTCTCAAAAAACCAACAAAACAAAACAAACCTCTACTGTTGGGGCTGGAGAGATGGCTCAGCAGTTAAGAGTGCCTATTGTTCTTCCAGAGGATCCATGTTCAGTTCCTAGTGCCAGACTGGGTGGCCTACAATCTGACCCCTGTAGGTTCCATGGGCACCTGCCTTCATAGACAGAATGAAGATAAACTCCTTATGTCCATTCCTGTTCACTCCTCCCTGTATTTCCTGTCAATGTTACTTTATGAATTCTGATGCTATGTTTTTTCATGCATAGATATTTATGACAGAGCTTCATTTAGCACTCAGCCCTTTTCATCATGCAGTCTTCTTTTGTGTCTTCTCTAGGTTGTGTGTGTGTGTGTGTGTGTGTGTGTGCTAACCTTGTCTGGTAATAATATTGCAACCCCTGTTTTCTCATTGCTTCTATTTGCAGTGCAGCTTCTGTTTTTGTTTTTTATTTTTCACCCAAGGAACACTGTTGTACAAGTATCTCTTGCACACTGCACTAGCTGGGTTTAGTTTGGGATTCTTGTTTCTCAAGACTGGTATTATTGGGTCAAAAGGTAAAGTAAGCTCTTCTCATCTCTTGACCTCCTCGACCAAATAAATAACTTTCACAGGTTGCATGCATGCTATCCTGACACCAGCTGTTTAGAAGCAAACTGTTTCTCCATCACTGCCAGGATGGCTATTATATCACTGGCTGCTTAAATTTTTAATAGATGAAGATGGGGCCTCATTGTCCACCCCCGCACCCCCCTAGCTTTGTCAATTTCCACTCTAAGCTAAGAGAAAAGAAAGATGATCTCAAAATGAGATGCTCTGTTTTGGGTATCCCAGTGAGCTTGATGCTGGGTGGTGATGCTTTTTATTCCTGGTTACCATGGAGAAACCAGATCAACTTATTCCCATAGGCTCTTCCACCTAGCTTTTGGATTTTCCTGGGTGATATTATTCTGTCCCTTTATTTCTGATGGGAAACCCAGGCTCCTGGCAGCCATGTTTCCAGTCCCACAGTGAAGCCATTGCAAGGGGCCTGATGTGCAGAGGGAAGCAGACATTCACAGAAGGAAGAGAATCAGACCCTGCTAGAATCTCTAATTGTGGCTGTCCAGAAATGTATTGCATGAACCAATACACAGCCAATTTTTCCCCCTAAGCTCACTTTGGGTTTCTGTCTGTTGCAACTCAGAAAGAGCCTTTAGCATACTTCCTAAGGCATCTGAGGATGGTACACATTGCAGTCTCCTCCCATCAGACAGCCCACTGCTCCAAAAACTCAAAAAGCTCTTGGATGTGCTCCTCTGACCCACACAGAATGATGGCAACTCAAATGCAGCCAGATCAAGATGCATGCACCTCCTACACACTCATGTGTTTCTCCACACACAACGATGGTTACCCCAAGACTCAGGCCTGAGGAGAAGCCCTTGCTAGGCAGGATGCCATCCCAGAAATCTGCACGTTCTCTGTATACCCGCTGCCCTTTTCCTTCACTGCCCTATTCAGTAATTTCACTGATGAGTACCTGCCAAGAATCATGTCAGCCTGGAGGCCCCAAGAGAGTCAGTGAACAGTCTGTGCTGTCAAGGAAGCTACAGTCCCAGGGCTGCGAGGCTTTCAGAAGACAGCTCTGACTGAGGCCGTGGGATGAATGCTCAGCAGATGTTTTTGTCAGGGGCTGCAGTTGCTCACAGGCTTTGTCCCTTGTTGCCTGAGACAGTTGTCTGGCTGGTTGACCAGCTCCCCCCACCACATGCCATTGCCAGCATGGCTTCCTGAACACAGCTGTGCTAGCCCCCCCCTCTCTCTCCCTGCAGGCTGAGACCAAATTTCTCAGTCTAACAAAATATTGTGATTCCAGATAATTCCTTAGCCCCTTTTCTTAGCTGCATCATCCACTGCTCCCCATCCACAAATCTTCCAGTGTAGTCAACCCATGTTCTTTGTTACTCTGATGAGCCCCCTACACAGACACACACACCATCATGGCTTAACCCCCTCCCGTTCTTTCTTGCCTCTCACATGTCTCCTACACATCTTGGTTGTACACACCTCCTAAGGTGTTAGGATGGCAGATGGATTTTCTTCGTATATGATGTCTCTGATAGTCTGACTGGAGAGTTGTACGGAAAAGAGTCCCATAAACGTGCCCAAGTTCAGCAAAAGAGGAAGGGTATATGTGCAGTTTGCCATAGGTGTGAGACTGGGAGCGTGGCTTAGCTATAAGAACCTTTGATAGCATTAGTGAGACCCTGGGGTCTGCTACCAGCACGGCGAAATATTACTTATTTAAGTAGATTAAAAAAAAAAGTTGGGAGGGTATTGTTTAAAATGGGTGCAAGGGTGAAGGCACTTAATGCCAAGCTGGACAATTTGAGTTCCATCTCTAGAACCCACATGGTAGAAAACAGAACTCATTTCCACAGTTGCCTTCTGACCTCGGCATTTGCATTGTGGTATGCAGGCCAGCACTTGTACACACACGCATGGAAATAAGTAAACGTGGCCAACAAATTAAAAGTAATAAATAAAAAATAAAAATGAAAGACAGCAAAATAAAAGATAAAAAAAAAGCATTGTGTGTATAGGGAAACAGCACCCTGTTCCAAAGCCAGTCTAATGTCACCTGTCCCTGTGAAAGCTTCCTAAGTCCTCCAAGTGAAATTGATCTAATCTGTTTCTAAACTTTCATAATGCAGTCTCTGTGCTTCAGCACAGATGGCACCTGCCTTCTCACGGGTGCCTGTGGTTTTCTATGTTTGAGAGACAGATGGTATCCTGTGGTGTGTGAGACCGTCTGTTTACTGACAAGTTGGAACTGTGTGAAACCTCGCTTGTTCTTCCACAGGATGGACGCACAGCTGCACAGCTGCACAGCTGCACAGGTGCTTCAAGGTCTGGCTTCACACCCACCAGGAGTTTGTCCAGCAGCCTCTGAGGATGGTGTTCCTGTGACTGTGCACACATGAATGTGTGTGTGCGCCAGTGCGTGTGCGCATGTGCATGTAATGGAGGGAAGAGGTCAATGTCAGACGCCTTCATCTATTGCTCTCCACTGGGTTGTTTTTTTTGAGACAGGGTCTGTCTCTGAACCTGGAGCTTGTCTTTTGGGCTCACTGGCTGGCTAGAAAACCCTAAGGGGTCCTCTTGTCTCCACCTCATGCCTTCCAGCTTTGGGGTTACAGACACATGCAATGGCCCAGTTGGAGATGAACACCATGCTTATGAAGCAAGCGTTTTACCTATTGTGACATCTCTTCAGTTCTTCCTCTCCCTCTCCTCCCTCTCCCCCTCTCTCTCTTCTCTCCTCCTTTCCTCCCTCCCTTCTTACTCTCTCTCCTTCTTTCTTCCTTCCTTCCTTCCTTCCTTTCTTTCTTTCTTTCTTTCTTTCTTTCTTTCTTTCTTTCTTTCTTTCTTTCTTTCTCTTTTTTTCTTGAGACAGAGTTTCATTATGGAGCCCTGGCTGGCCTAATCTTCCATATATAAACCAGGCTAGCCTTGAAGTCACAGAAATCTGTCTGCTCTTGTCTCCTACAGGCTAGGATTAAAAATAGGCCTGGAGTGATGGCACATGCCTTTAAGCCCAGCATTTGAGAGGCAGAGGCAGGTGCAGAGCTCTGTGAGTTCAAGGCCAGCCTAGTCTATAGAGCGAGCTCCAGGACAGCCAGGGCTGCACAGAGAAAGCCTGTCTCAATAAAACCAAATACATAAATGTCACCACACCCAGTACCTGCCGGATGTGTGTTTTGACAGCCTCACTGAGCTCCCCAATTTGACTTCCAACTCATGACCTCTCTGCCTTCAGTCTCCCAAGTGTTGGGATTACAGGCCTGGGCCATGATGCCCAACCCTCTTTTCAAAGCCAAAGTCATTCATTTCCTGCATGGTTACTTCTGTCCATCGTGTTATTTGCGATATTTTTGTGGTCTGTAACTAGTAGCTGAGCTCCCAGACTCTTTTATCTACCCCTCCATTCAGGAAACCTTTGTCCTGTCTCATTAGTGGTCAGCTCAGTGCTCAGCGTTAGGGATACAAGATAGTAGTACCCTGACTTGCAGCCAATCTCTGACTTACCGAGAATGGGGTGAAACAAGTCTTGAGGCTGATATGTGTTCCCTAAGAAAGAGCACAGAGATTGTAAGTGATTGTGGTGGAAGGCCTGAGGTGGTGAGGGGAAGGGGGATGTGGTAGGGTAGAGCTTGCTGGTATAGGCATACCCACATGCTAAATTTCCTCTTCCTCTGCACTCCCCGTGCCCCTTTACATCTTGGTCCTGTGACTTCCATAGCTGCAAGCTGCGTGCTCCTCAGATCAGGGACCTGCACTGATAGAGAGCATTTCAATAGCCTCTATACACCTCAGCCTACCCCATACTCATCCCCCACACATGCACAAACAAGAGCTCAGCATTTATTACCCTCCCACACCTGGGATCTGGCCACTGGACTCCCTTGAATTTCCCTGACTGTATTCATACCCAGGACCTTGGGCCTAGAAATCAGCCAGACCTTGAGCTGGATGGGGCCCCCTGGTTTCCTGTCTCCAGGACTGAGTGACCACCATGGTCACTTGTGATGTCCTTAAATTACGACAGGGGCTATAAAATCACTGGCCAGGTCACTAAGGCCCCTCTGCCTCTCTGTCCTTGGTCCCACCCTACAAACATCCCCCACCTTCCCTCCCTTCGTGCAAACATATCAAGGCTGCCAGACTCAGCAGCAGAATCTTACAGCCTTTTTGGCAGGAGCCTGGGTGGCTTCCGAGAGCAGGTTGGAAAGAAATGTGGTGGATCACATTTCTTCGGCTTGTACCAAATATTATTCAGATGTAGCTTTGTCAGACACACACAAATTGCTCATCCAACAAACACAGAAGGGCTAATCCCAGGGCATTTATCAGAGTTGGAGAAAGCCTAGGGAAAGAATAGCCACAAGAGGTCTTTGAGGCCTGGCCAGGTGAGGTTGGCCTGAGGAGAGATGGTGAGACCTGTGTGTATTCCTAGGGTTTTTATTCCACAGAGTGCCTGAAACCTAGTACCAGAGCTTTGGAACCTGCTGTCATCGTTGTCATTCAAAGCCTGTCCCAGTGTGTACACTTCCTAGTGATGAACCACAACAGAGAAGCCCACACGGGCAGGGCTGCCTTTGTAGGTAGACAGACCTCACTCCAAGTAACAATGGTCAGGTAGAATAGCTGACGGTGAGGACTTTGCAAGCCGTTACCACAAAACACCAACTGCGCTTATGCCTTTTGTAACTTCTCAGAACTCCCAGTCTCTCTTTAACTCTGGCTGGGAGGTGTGAACATGGCGACTAGGAAAGCAGGTTAAGGGACTGGGTCTGCAGAATGGCAAGAGGCAGAGACATGAGGTCTTCTGTTCATGCCAGAGAGCTGGTCATGCAGCTCAAGTCTCTTGTCAGCTCCTTTCTGCTGAGGCTTTCTAACACGCTATGGGAGCTTTCCCCTCCAGGGACTCAGCCCAGAAATGAGAGAAACCAGGCCTTATTCTCAGACCCAACATCTGCAGCCAGAGAGAGCAAGATAAGATGAAGCCTCTGGAGACAGCCTGTGTCCTCTCACGGCCTTGCTACAGGGTATGCCTCAGTACTGGCAGCTTGACATGTACTGAGAGGGGTTGGAGGGGGGGGAGGACTCTCCTGGAAGGAGGAGGCAGTGACCACAGCAAGGTAAGCAAACGAAAATGATTGCTTGGCTAGACATGGTGGTGCATTCATTTAATCCTAGCACTCTGCAGACGGAGGCAGACAGAACTCTGTGAGTTTGAAGCTAGCCCTGTCTGTCTAGAAAGTTCGACGTTAGCCAAAACTGCATTTGGAGACCTTGTTTTAAAAACAACAACAGGGGGCTGGAGAGATGGCTCAGTGGTTAAGAGCACTGACTGCACTTCCAGAGGTCCTGAGTTCAAATCCCAGCAACCACATGGTGGCTCTCAACCATCTGTAATTCAGTCTGATGCCCTCTTCTGGTGTGTCTGAAGACAGCTACAGTGTATTCATATATAATAAATAAATAAATCTTTAAAAACAACAACAAAAAAGAAACAACAGCAAAACCTTACGACCACCCCAACAAAAGTAATTGCTGACTTGTATTGTTGAGATATCTTAAGGTCTATATAACCTTTGGCAGCAGTAAAGCAGAGCACTATGGCCTGCAGGTCTGGGGGAGGCAAAGGAGTATCCTGGTGCAGCTGGTTCTGACCCAATCAGGAAGGCCAGGAGGGATTCCCAAGGTTGTTTCTACAGGACAGGCATGGGCATGCTGTTCTTACTACTTTTCAGAAAGAAAAGATACTATTTTAGTCACTGTTCTTCTGCCGTGAAGAGACACCATGACCAAGGCAACTCTTTTTTATTTATTTATTTTTTATTTTTTTTAAATGTTAATCAAAGGCTTTATAAGTTTGGTAATGCTCAATAACAAGATGCCCATACATTCAGAAGTGTAACCCAATACCCAACCTCGATATACCAACTATCTTTGACTGGCAGAGACATGTGAACATCCGCCTCCATGTTCCCCCCCCTCCCCCGTCTCCTAGCTCCTCCTCTCCTTCCTCTTCCTCTCCTTCCTCCTCCTCTTCCTCTCCTTACTCCTCCCACCATAGCTCCTCCTACAAATCACCCTTCCTGTTAAGATAAAACTTTTCTCTAAAAATACAATTAGAGCATAACTATACCAATTTGTATCAGTAAGGTACAAGATAGACCTAATACCCAGTCCATCATTTTGTTGACTAACCAGAACCTCTGTCATCTCTCCTAACTAAAAGACTTAGTTCTGATCCTGGCTTTTTTCTTGGCTTTAGAATGAATGTCAGCTGAAAACCATCCTCTCAAGTCTTTTCTCTCAAAGTAAATAGCCTGGGTTGGCTATGAGACTGTTTAAGTCTTCAACCCCGTCAGAAATCCAGAATGACTGAATTAACTGAATTTATGGGAAGCACAAAGCATAGCTTCTAAAACTTAGCCAATTTATAGAGACTGCTGAACACCTGGACAGTCCCTATACTACAAAACGTTGGAGCGTCTGATCTTCAGCCTTCTGGACCAAGATCATCTGACAGACCTAGTGATGCAGAATTATTAAGGGCTGATTACTCTGTCTTGGCAGATATAATCAGTCGACTATTCTGCAAGTGTGTCTGGACAGTAATTTGTCTGTAGATGAAAAGAGGCCATTCTTGCCTAGTTGCAGTCTCACCACAACTGGAGTAACTCCAAAGATGCTCAATTTCTTCTTAGAATCTAAGACAGGAAGCTTTCAGGAGCAGATAGGTCTCTAATCAAAATGAACCTTAATGTAGAAATGTTTGTAATGTCAATTCTATGGACTTCTGACGTTTTGAAAACCAACTATCCATGTAAGGCAATCTGGATTGTTGTCTGTTAACTCCTCTCAGCTATTTCTAAAAAAAATATAGAAAACACACTAACAATAAACTCAGAGCCATGAATTTGCTATAGGCCCTTAACTCACAGGCTAACCATCTCAAATCAGTTAAAAAAGTTAAAGAAGGACTGGGCCTAAGCCAAGTCAACTCTTATCAAGAAAGCACTTAATTGAAGGTAGCTTACAGTTTCAGAGGCTTAGTCCCTTATCATCGAGGCAGGGAAGGTGGGGACACTCGTGGTGCTGGAGGGGTAGCTAAGAGCTATATCCTGATCTACAAGCCAAGAGGGACACTAGGCTTGGTGTGGGCTTTTTAAACCTTAAAGCCCACCTTTGGTGACACACTTCCATCTAACAAGGTCACATCTCCCAATCCTTTCAAATAGTGGCAGTTCCCAGTAACTAAGCATTCAAATAGATGAGTCTATAGGGGCCTTCTCATCCAAACTACCTCGGGTACTGAAAGGCCTGAGGGTAGAATTTAGTGTGGCGCAGTATTTACCCTGCGAGTTGGAATCCCAGGGTTTAGTCTTCAGCCCTGTAAAACAAAGCAAAATTATGTTCAAATAAGGCTCTGAGAAGTGAGATCCTTTGTTCAACCGAGGTCAGCCAAGTTCTGATGTGAGGCTTCTGAACCCATGCTCATTTTAACCAACCTTTCTTCCTTCCTTCCTTCCTTCCTTCCTTCCTTCCTTCCTTCCTTCCTTCCTTCCTTCTTTCCTTCTTTCTTTCCTTCCCCAACCTTCATTTTTTATTTGCTTGTTTGTTTGTTTGTTTGGTTTTGGTTTTTGGAGACAGGGATCCTCTGTGAAGTCTTGGCTTTCCTGGAGCTTACTCTTTATAGACCAGGCTGGCTGGCCTCAAACTCACAGAGATCTGCCTGCCTTTACCTCTGGAGTGCTGGGATTAAAGGGATGTGCCACCAGCACCCTTTGAGACATGATCTTATATAGTACAGGCTGGTCTCAAACTCTCTACATACCCTAGCATGGAAGAATCTATGTCATTCTTAGTCTGACTATGCTGTACCTACTCTATTGATACAAACGTCTGGAGAGATGTAGTAGAGTCAGGAATCAGTTTTAAACTATTCAGAGGGGCTAGGGATTTAACCCAGTCAAAGAACAACTGCCTAGCATGTGTAAGCTGATATGTTTAATTCCTAGTACGACAGAAATTCCCAGTTATATGACAACTCTTAGAACAGTGGGTTTGGGATTTTGGTGGCCTTGAGCTTGGAGTGATATTTTTTAGGGGACAATATTCAGGCAGATTTCTACTGATACCCTCGAGCTGTTGTAATCATCTTAGTCTCATTTCCTGATTCGGAGAAGGAAGTGGGATGTTGGGCTTTCTCCCTTAAAATTAGTGTCATTCTGGGTAAACCAGAACGAATAGTTTACCTATCTGTGGTAGAAAAGTCTTGAGCTTTGCAGCTCAGTTAAGCTTCATCCCCCTCCACCCGCCTCAGTATAGGGACCCCAAAGATGATATATTGATTATAGATGATAGACAGATCATCAACCCCTTGGGAATAGCTCTTTATAGACACTTGGGAGAGCCAGGCTATAAGCAACTGCACGTGGCAACAAGGTCCCCAGAGCTTGATGACAACAAGGTGCCTTTTAGTGTGGCTGGTGTTAACAAATCCAGCAAAGCTGACGGCAGTCACCAGTGAGGACCATTCCAAGGAGGTCAGAAGAAACCTGGTAACACTATAGAGAAAGCCCAGAAACAGGGTGTAGTCCTCTCTGTCTGCAGAAAGGAGCATGGCCTAGCAACTGTCTTCCCTGGTGTCTGAAACTTCACTCCTGTCAGGAATTGCTCCCACGTTCTCACCCGAGGGACCCATGTTGATGTGTGCTCTTAGGCCTGATCCATTTCTCCTCAGAATTTATTCCCATTTGTGAGATTCTATCTATTTATCATTCTCTTTTGGATTTGAAGATTTGAAACTCCCTGATACAACACCTGGAGCATTTTAATACAGGGAGATGACATACAATGTGTGTGTGGTACTAGGAATCAGATCCAGGATCTTGCCCTTGCTAGGCAAGCATTCTGTCTTTGAGCTCTACATTTATCCAGGAGATTGGGTTCTGAAGCACAAAATCCATGGACAGAAAGGTTGCTAGGCCTCAAGAAGAAAAGGGGGGAAAGAAGCAAACAATACAGGCAATGGCCTCTTTCTTCCTTCTCATGCCCAATTGACTTTGTGGTCTGTTTCTGTCTCTCAGCTTTATTTGCTTCTCTGCACACTGGCAGAAGAGGTTTATCATCTACATGACCATCCACACTGGCTATCCTGAATTTCAAATCCAAATACCCAGTATTGAAGTGTTGACCATCTGATTGGCCTAGCTTGGATTAGATATTCTCCCCTAGTATAATCAGCTGTAGTTGGGAGGTGAGGTGAAAAAGGAGAGAGAGAAGGAGGGAAGGAGGGAGGGAAGGAGGGAGGGAGAGAAAGAAAAGATGACAGAGTGAGGGAGAAGAGGGAGGGACAGATAGACAGACAGAAACAGGTAAAGACACAAAACTACCAAGACCCTTTCTTGGAAGAGAGCAAGTTTTAAGAGAAAGCATGTGTTCTGAGTTTCAGGACATTTTTACTCTGTTACATTTCCTAGAACTTCTACATAACTGTGCCTTCACTTCTCAGAATGTCTTCATTTCTTTCTTGGGTGTCAATGACTGAATCCAGCAGGGCCTTGTGCACAGCTAAGGACGTATCCTGCTACTGAGCTGCAGCGCCAGCTTCTTCCCAGAAATCAGATTTCCTTGTGTCTCCTTCAGTGCTTGCTCCAGTATTAGTCTCACTTGGAAATACTTTATAGGTTAGTTTGGTTGTTGCTATAAGCTCTTCAGCAAGCTGGTTTTCAAGCCCTCTGGTGCATTACCTAGAGCACTCTGTTATTTTCTTCTCTGTTTTACGGTTTAGGGCCTTGTAACTTTGTGATCCATGGACACACAGCATTTGTGTCACCTAAGTGGTGTTAGAAGGGCAGAATTCCAGCCTGTAATCCCAGCACTTGTGAGGCTAAGGCAGGGGAATCTCAACTTTGAGATTAGCCTGAGATACCCAGTAAGTTTCAGGGTAGCCTGGGATATACAATGAACAATAAAGCAAATAAACAGGGCTGGAGAGATGGCTCAGCATCAGCAGGTAAGAGCACTTGCTGTTCTGGCAGAAGACTTGTGTTCCGTTCCTAGAACCCACATAGTGGCTCACAACCATCAGGAGCTCCAGTTTCAGGGGAGCCAGTGCCCTCTTTTGACCTCCCTGGGCATCAGGGATGCACATGATTCACAGAGACACAGGAAAAACACTCACACGTATATAATAAAATAAACGAATTTTTAAAAAAAATTCAAAGCGAATAAAATCAAAGCAGAACAAGGAAATGAACAAAAGATGCTGAATAATTCTTCCCTAACCTAGGAAAGCTGTGTGTATATTTAAAAAAAAAAAAGAGAGTTACATTTTTACTTTTTGGGGGGATTGTTTGGAGGTCAGAAAACAACTTGCAAGAGTAGGTTCCTTCCTCCCACGTCTGAAGCCTGAGGACTGAAGGAGGCAGTCAGATGTGGGGGCAAGTGCCTTGACCTGCCGAGCCACCTAGCTGGCCTTTGATGATGTTTTAAACAAGGTGAAAGAAACACGGAGCACTGCTCTCCTCTCTGCGTGGTCTGCTTTTCAAGCATAACAAGAAAGGAAAGAGCAAGGGCTAACGACACTGTCAGGGCTCAGTCTTCTAGCTGCTCAAAATAAATCTGTTTTATAGCCAAATGAAGCAATCCAAGGCACTAAGCCAACTTGCCAGTGAAATTGTTCAGTCCCGTTGGAGGATTTGGGAAGTGAGAACAGCAGAGGAAGTCTGGAGCACTGGCCATGCCAATTGCTTTCCTAACTCTAACAATGGAAACATAGTAGCTTGTTACTGCAGATCAACTTAATGGAAAACGGGGGAGGCAATGCTTGTAACAGGTGGACCTCAGGGAGTCAGCATCACCTAGCAGGGCGCTTTTCTCTGCGTCCTTGTTGGCTTTGTTCTGTCGGCTCCTTCTACTCGATGGGTGTAGTTGGTTACATAGTGAATTTCCAAATTGTATCTTATTCCAGACTTCAGAATTGCATTTATTTGGAAACACTGTCTTTGCGAATGCATTTGCTAAGCGAAGATCATGTCATGCTAGATTAGGGTAGACTTCAAATGTCCTTATAAGAAATGGTGAAGCTGCCGGGCAGTGGTGGCGCACGCCTTTAATCCCAGCACTTGGGAGGCAGAGGCAGGCGGATTTCTGAGTTCCAGGCCAGCCTGGTCTACAGAGTGAGTTCCAGGACAGCCAAGGGCTATACAGAGAAACCCTGTCTCGGGAAAGAAAAAAAGAAAAGAAAAGAAAAGAAAGGGACAGAGAAAGGAGCCAAGGACCCAGCAGCAGAGAGCTGTTCATGATTCAGCATGATGTGGTTGGGTGTCAAGTCGACAAGGGTTGGGGACTGTGATGATTAACCTCCATTGTCAACTTGGTTGGATTTAAAATGCCTATGGAGACAGGTCAGTATGCCTGTAGGGTACTTCCCTATGGAAGGAAGACCCAGACTGAATAGAAAAGAAAGATCAAGCTGGAGACCACCATTCTCCTCTTTCTGCTTCCTGCCTGTAGAAGCATGTGACCAGTCTCCTACTGTCCTGCCCACCTCACCATGGTGCACTGCACCCTCCAACTGTGAGCCCAAAGTGGCTTTTGTTGGGTACCTTGTCACAGCCATGAGAAAATGAACTAACTCAAGAACCATAAGCAGGAAGAAGTCAGTCGACAAGAAGACAGCGGAAGAGCCTAGAAGACTGAAGCTACAAATCACAGAAAGCCAAGGATTCCCGAGGACCACTGGAAGCTAGAAGATGCATGGGAGGAGTGGTTTTTTTTAATTATTATTATTATTTTAGATTTATTTACCTGTAGGAATGGGTCTATGGCAAGGCAGCAGGTCATAGAAGTTCATGGTGGGACAATACCACAAACCTCATCCCCAGGAGGGAAAGAGAATGATAGAGGGATCAGGGTCCCATAAATCTTCAAGGCCACCTCCAATTACCTGGAGACTTCTCAGTAGGCCCTACCTTCTAAAGTTCTTACACCCTGCCAGTAGCACTGAGCTAGGGGCTAAGATGTTTAACACGTGGGCATTTGGAGGACAATCTGGCTCCACACTACAGTGGGAAGAAAAACTCATTCTGCAAACTGAACTCTTATAGGAAAGTGGGTTTTGAAAGATATCAAGGAAGTGGAGATTCCCAGAATAAGCCAGAGCAAACATAACCACACTTCCTATTTGACATGTCCCTGAAATGACAGACCACAAAGGTCTCTTTGTTTATCTGTTTGCAAACAGACATGTTCATCTGCTGATAGGGCTTTTTATCTCTGGCATGGTATTCTAATAGGTAAAAAAAATAAATAATTGGATCATGCTATAATTAAGAGGAAAAATGGTGGTGAATGCCTACAATTCCAGAACTTGGGAGGTGAAGACAGGAGAATCAGGAGTTCAAGGTCAGTCTTAGTCACATAGCCTGGCATATATGAGACCCTGTCTCAAACAAACAAACAAACAAACAGCTGAGATGGGGCTTAAGAGATTGCTCATGTGGGGATGATGATGCACATCTTTGATCCCAATACTCTGGAAGCAGAAGCAGCTGGGTCTCTGAGTTTGAGGCCAGCCTGGTCTACAGAGTGAGTTCCAAGACGGCCAGGGCTGATAATAGCTCCAGTTGAGCCGCCAGCTGCCAACTAGCACCAACTTCCAGCCATGTATGTGAATGGGAGAATTTGTACCTTCCACGCAGTCCATAATTCCAGAAAAGACTATATGAAACAGAAAAACACCTGGCTAATGCACAGACTTATGAGAAATACTTAATACTACTGTTTTGAGAAACTCACTTTTGGAGTGAGATGCAGTGGAACACACCTCTTATGTCAGACAGAGGCAGGAGGATCTTTGGGTATGAGACCAGTCTGATAGAGAAGGAGTTCTAGGACAGCCAGGGCCATGCAGAGAAACTCTGTCTTGGAAAACCAAAGGAAAAGAAAGAGAAAGAGGAAGAAAGAAAGAAAGATAAAAGAAAGAAGAAAGAATCAAACTCATTTTTGAGCCATGTATGGTGGCAGCATTTGTAGGTTAAGACAGGAAGATCAAGAGTTTTGAGGCCAGTCTGGGCCTCAAATAAAGACTTCAAAACCAATGGTTCTGGGGGTGGAGATCATTTGGGTCAGAGTTTTTCTATGGTTTTGTTTTACATAGCGATAAATCAAAGGTTGGTAAATTTTTTTTTTTTGTTTCTGTGAAAGATGAGATAATGCAATAGTATCTTTGGCTTTATAGGCATGTGGTCTCTGTTACAACCCCCTAATTGAAAGTCCCCGTCGACAAATACAAACAGAAGTACACAGCTGAGCTCTAATGCATTATCATGTACAAAAACAGGCGGTGGAGGTTCAGTGCGTGGGGCCTGGTTTCCAAAGCCCGCCAGTAGAAAATGGACACAGAAACTGCAGCTGAGAAGGGAAGCTTCCATAATCGAAACCTAAAGCATGGCATTTGACCTTGGGATTGGGAAGTCTGCAGAGTTCTGAAGAGTAGTGAGGTCTGATTGATCAAATTCCAGAGATCAAACTGTTACTAGCGGTTATTCGCCTAAATTACACATTGATATCATGCCTTAGCCAGAGAGTTTGTGGACTGAATTAATGGCCTGAAGTCATAGGGATTTCTAAGTACAATATTCCAAGTTCCAACTGATTCCTTTTAGTGGCCCACAGAAAAGTACAGCAGTGAGACCAGGCTGCTCTCTACCCAAGCTTACTACGTATTGTATAGACCAGTGGGGATTGTTGTTTGTCTTGTTTGGTTTTGGCTATGCGTTGTTCCAGGAGAGTCCATTTTACAAGCAGTTTTCTCCTCGTTTTGAGGGAAAAGGTTGACTATGGTCACTCAAGTGGTCCTAGAAATTGCTCTATCTGCCAGGTACTACCCATCCAGAATGAACTGATTAGTGACTTATTTCTGGGACCGGAAAGGGGGCCACTTTATACATTTATTGAGACATATGGCCTATTAAAATTGTACTGGGTAAACTAGACTCAAGAACTTATGGGGCACACACGATCAAAGAAAGGGTTTAATAGCTCCCTTTTCTTGACTCCACAAAGTAGTGGGCCCCCAGCAGCACAGGGGCATGGTCCTGTGCTGGCCTGTCACCTGATATCTGGTGTATATGTCAAGGACTGAGGACTCACAGACTCAGCTCCATCTCCTACTGTTGAACAGCCTACTGAATGATGTTTCTGCTGGTCTGCCTCTTCCTCTGTCTGGACCTTGATCTGACCTGCTGTTTCCTGTTCTGGACTCAGCTTCCATCCAGCTTTCACTCGGAAGCTGAACTCTGCAGCTGCAGCAGCCATTTCTCCCAGCCCTGGCCAGGCTCATTACCTTATTAATACCAACTCCCGTTCAACCCACTTCTAACCTCTTGACCGACCGTCTACAGCCTCTTTTGGCATATATGTATAGAGTTATATGGATATATCTGCTGTGTGGTTAAGAGAGGTAACATTCATGACTAAAATTAGGATAAAAGAACTTACATTAGTCTTGGCCAGGTGACTTTAGGTGGATTTTATGACAACTTATTGTCATCTAAACTTCTAAACTTTGTAAATCTCCTCATTCAGTAACTTCGACATTGTGCAAGACACAAAAACATGTTCGTCTGTGTTTTTAGCTTATTGCACTCATGACAACAGGAAGAAAAAAACTAATAGTTTGGCAAAATTTAGAGGAAGTAAAGAGGGGCGAGCCAGGACAGTCTCTAGAGGTAGGGGGTGAAAAGTAACTTAAAATTTAGGGCAGAGTAGGGTGTGGCAGCAATCTCTAGGGAGGCTGAGGCAGGAGGATCAAGAATTTATATACACAGTTAATGAAAAAAGAGACCATGAATTTGAAAGAGAGTGGGGAGGGGTATATGAGAGGGTTTGGAGGGAGGAAATAGAAGGGAAAAATGTAATAAAATTACAGTCTCAAAGACTAAAAGAAAGACTGGCCTACAGAGAGAGTTCCAGGATGGCCAGGGATGGAGAAACCCTGTCTTGAAAACAAACAAAGAAAAATCTATTTGGATAGATTGAATTATATTTTTATGTTACATATACATCATTATAAATTTATATTAAGATTTATCTCTCGGTTTGTTGAAAAGAGGGGATGATATAATTGATCTCACTGGACATGGTATATTTAAAAACAAAAAGAAAAAGAATCCATAGATAGCCCAAGCTAATAACAAGACCCTGTCTCCAAAAGCCAAAAGAGAATTTTGTTTAAAAAAAAAAAGTTAACTCTCGGTCTTAGCGCCATCTTCCTTGAGACTCCTGCGCCATGAGAGCGAAGTGGCGGAAGAAGAGAATGCGCAGGCTGAAGCGCAAGAGAAGAAAGATGAGGCAGAGGTCCAAGTAGAACCCCAGCTTGTGCACCCACGAAGCCCGCGGGAGCAGAAGTGAGGGATGCCGAAGGCTCGGGACACCGGGGACAAGCTGTTGGGACTGTATGCTGCTGTCGGTACTAAGTCTCTGTAGACCTGGAATGTCAACCTCGTCGAGATCACCTAGGAAAATGACTGCCTTTCTTACAACTAAAGCCAGTCCCGCTGGCCCTCTGCCCCGGACCTCTGGCATTCTGGACTAGTTCTGTTCTCTTGTGGCCAAGTGTAACTCGTGTACAATAAACCCTCTTGCTGTCAGCTGAAGAATCAAAAAAAAAAAAAAGTTAAAGATTAATTTGTTGATTTTATACATAGGGTTTTACCTGCATGTGTGCACCAGGTGCATGCATTGTACCTTTGAAGTTCAGAAGAGGACATCAGGTTTCCTGGAATCGAAGTTATAGATGGTTGTAAACCATCACGTTGGTGCTGGGAATTGAACATGGGTCCTCTGCAAGCACAAGTGCACTGAACCACTGATCCATTTCTCCACCCCTCCCCACACTCTCACCTCACCCCTGCTCCACTCCCTACCCCACTCCCCCCAAAAAAGAATCTCAAGGGAGGCTGGGATTGTGTCTCAGTTGATACAGTACTTGCCTTGCTTGCATAATGCCCTGGTTCAGTCCCCAGCACTACATAAATCCCAGCATGGTGGGATTTGGACAGATGGCATTGTGGTTAAGAGCCCTTGCTGCTTGCTGTTCCAGAGAATCCAACTGCAGCTCCTGGTACTTATGTCAGAAGGTGTAGTGTGCAGTTTCTACTACTCCACTTTAAACTTCGGGTAGACAGCGCTTCCAACCCTCTCCCTGGTTCCCTTAGATCTGCGGATAAAAGACACACACATTAGCTCATTTTTAATATGCTTTTTAGCTCAATGGCCAGGCTTTTTTAAAGTCTTCCGTGGCTAACATGCCTTTACCTTTTCTCTCAGCTCAGCACCTATAAATCTGTCCTCAGCTTAGTTGCTCAGTTACCTTTAGTCCTAGCTCAACACTGTAAATCTACCCTCAACTTAGTTGCCAGGTTACCTTCTCCTTGCTCAGGACCCTAACTCTGCCCTCACATTAGTTGTCTTTCTAATCTCCCATCTGCTACCCCAGGCCCAGTCGGGGAAGTGGCCAATGGTCACTCCACCTGAGATCTCACATAGCTAGTTGACGCTCTCTCCCTCTGAAGCATGGTCAATTTCTTTCCTTCCTTGCATCTCCTAGCTTGCCTACAGGAACCCGGAAGTCCCGCCTCTTCTGCCCAGCCATTGGCCGCTAGCATCTTTATTGATCGATTAAGAACCAATTGGGGAACAAGACCTTCAGCGTTCACAGTCGAAGTATCAGAACCACTCCTTACAAGAAGGTTTACAATCACGAATAAAACACCCTCTTTTGACGTCCTCAGGGAGCTGCACACATGTAGTGTACGTACAGAGTCACAGACAAATACACAGACATAAAGATAAAAATAAACCTTAAGCAAACCATCAGTTGTAGTGATGCACGCCTGTAACCTCAGCACTTGGGAGGGAGAAGCAAGAGGAGATAAGAAGTTCCAGGCCATCCTTAGCTATCTAGCAAGTTCCAGGCCAGCATTGGATACTTGAAGATTTTATAAAAATTAAACAAACTGAAAGATACATAAACAAAAACCTTAAGTGTTTTGTAATTTAGCTCTCTGATTCACAACCTAGCCTAAAAGAACAATTTCTCTTGGGATTTGAGGCTTTAGTTTTTTATCTAATGAGGGAACTGCAATAAAACCCATAGAAAATCAGATACCCTACACACACACACACACACACACACACACACACGAGAGAGAGAGAGAGAGAGAGAGAGAGAGAGAGAGAGAGAGAGAGAGAGAGACAGACTAAACAAAGATGGTTCCAAGTGAAAAGATGACATTGGGCACCTATAAATCATCATCAACAGGTTGCTGGATGAACATGGACTATTTCTTAGGAAAAAAGAGGAATCACTCAAAGGAGTAGCTGCTTTCTGAGCCAAGCGTGCAGCCACGAGCAGAAAGGGCAGAGGTAAGAGCCACAGAAAAACAGAATCTCTGCCTCTGGAACAGAGCCCAGGGAATTGTCCAAAGGAACACGATTGGTTTTCAGATTTACTAATGCATGTTATGTGCTTCTAAATAACTTCTTTCTAAATGAGAGTTTCGACCATGGTTTGCCTAGTGTCAGTTTTCCCATTATATGCTGGATGTGGGGGAAAGATAGGTTACAGAAGAGTCCAAATATAAATGCAAATATTATTGTGAACTGCTTGAGAGTAAGTTTGATATGATCCATATTACCCCCAAATCCTTTTTAAGAAATTAAAATTTTTTACAATTTCAGATTTGTGTATAATGGATTTTGGTCATTTCCATGTCTCTTTGCCCTCTCATGCCCCTCCCACTCCCACAGACCCTCCCCCTAAGTTCCCTTCTACTTCCCTATTTTCCTGTCTTTGTTGTTTTATGACTGCTGAGCTTAATTAATGGGCATGGGTGTGTGTTGGTTCTTGGAGCATAGGCACCTTACTAGTGCCTATAGCAATGAAGAAAATGTATCCCACCATTACCCCCAAATCTTTAATATAACCTCAACATAATAATATAGTGATATGTCATATATTATGTATTAATTATAAATATATAAAATCATGAAATTAACATTGATATGATTATCAATTCTTCCCTTAGTCCCACTCAGTTTCACTATGGATATCAATACTATCCTTGAGCAGAGAATTCACTCATGTCATGTGGTACACTTAGTTGTCATTCCTTATTTTTCTTCAGTTACAATGGGAAATAGTTTTCCAGAGTTTCTTCTCTATTATGAGATTGACATTTTGGAAGACAATGGGAAGTGGCCATTTCATAAAATATCTATCATTTGGATTGCTCTGTTTCCCTTGGAAATTATTGGTATTTCATGGAGCAGTACTTTGAAACAATCTGTGTCCTTTACCAGACTTCCACGTGCTTGTTCCTGTAACTATGGGCTCACGATTTCCATTCTTCAGCTGATCATAAGCTCTCTGTCAACCTTTAACTTGATGTGTATCTTGTACTGTACTCTTTGAATTTTGAACTAACTTCTGAATCTTTTTACATATCTTCATCTTTAATTTGATATGATTCATCTTCCTTTTCTGGCTTAAGAGTTTTCAGTCTTATCTTGCAATTGTTCTAGCCTTTCAGAGTTAGGCTTGTCTCCTAAACACACCTGGTCCTTTTATTGGAGGGTTTCAGGTGACTAAATGTACTCATCACTTTGGTTAAATTTCTGCTTCCAGACACTCCCCTCTTTTGTTTGTTTGTTTGTTTTTTGTTTTTCTTTTCTTTTTTATGTATTCACCATTGCTCTCTTCAGAAGAGGGCATCAGACTCCATTGCAGATGGTTGTGAGTCACCATGT
Organism: Grammomys surdaster; assembly: GCF_004785775.1. Classification (NCBI taxonomy): domain Eukaryota; kingdom Metazoa; phylum Chordata; class Mammalia; order Rodentia; family Muridae; genus Grammomys; species Grammomys surdaster. The sequence continues at coordinate 166,718 of NW_021604763.1, read as the reverse complement.
GATGGCTGGGAATTGAACTCAGGACCTCTGGAAGAGCCAGTGCTCTTAACCACTGAGCCATCTCTCCAGTCCTGTTTTCTGTTTTGTTTTTATTTTTTTAGACAGGGTTTTTCTGTGTAGCCCTGAACTCACAGAGATCCTCTTACCTCTTTCTCCTGAATGTTGGAATTCAAGGCATGTGCCATCAATGCCCAGCTATTATAGGTGTTGGCCCCATGCCTGGGTTATTTATTCAGTTCTGAGGATGGAACCTAGGGCTTCAAGGATACTAGATAAGCCCTGTACCTACTGAGCTACATCCCAGCCCTGTATTCATATTCCTTTATTTTATTTTTTTTCTCCAGATAGAGTCTCATATAACCCAGGCTGGCCACAAATCCACTAGTCGATTCAAACTGTTAAACTCTGAATCTTCCTGCCTTCACCTCCTGAGCACGGCAACTACATTTAAATATATTATACACAACTTACAACATTCATTTGCTGATGTCTCTTATCAATTTCATTCTCTATCTTGAACTTAAAGGGATGGCAAGGGCAGCTCACCGGTAGAACCTTTGCTTAGCATGTGTGAGGTTCTGGGCTTCAAACACCAGCGACACAAAAGTAGTATCTCTAAATGGAAAGTCATGAATTCATATCAGTTTCTCTCATTCCAAGAAAGTATTGAAAGATTTGTTTTACTTTTTGCTCTTTGCACTTACCCCCCATTGGCATACAGTTGGAGACTTGAGTAACTTTCCTTATCTACATAAATGGAGCTTCTTTGTAAAACTGTCTACCTGTATTTAACGATATCCTTTCCTCCCTTGGACAATACACCCTGATTTGGATTGCTCTACTTTATAAAAGCTTTTTTTTTTTAACCACATGCTACATACATACCCCCCCCCCACACACACACAGGGTGCTGAGATGCTGCGGGTGCCCCGTTTACTCTGCTTGGGCATTTGCATTGTGTCAGGCTGCTGTCCTCCTTACCCAGCTCAGTCCTCCTCATCCTGGTTGGATTTTGCCAGCCTGTTCTTGCCATCTGGACTATTTACCTTGTTTAACTCTAGTGACTTCTAGACTAAATTCTCAGAAGGGTGTGAAGGGGAAGAGGAAGATGATTTATTTTATAATTCATAGGTTCCTGAACTTGAGGGAGTGTACCCGGAACTTGTTCAGATGATGACATTTTGCACTTGAATGAACTTTGGGGGTGGGGGTGGAGTGAAGGACAGGACTTGGAACCTTATATATATGAAATACTATATATTTTGCATGTGAGAAGAAGCTAAAATAATTTGTAGCTACTGGAAAAACTGGTACATTAAAGATGCCTGTAAAATTCTTGCTCGTCTTACATCCATCAAGATGTCTCTTTCTTTCCTCCTTTCGTTTTAAGTTTAGACTGCCCAGTAACTTTTGTGTTCATTTTGAGACAGGGTCTTCTGTAGCCTAGGCCCAGACAAGAACTTGCTATTTATTTAAGGATGGTCCTCCTGCTTACGCCTCCCAAATTCTGAGATTACAGGTGCATGCCACCATGCCTAAGTTTAAATTACTTTTTTTTCTAATTTTGAGACAGAGTTTTATATATATCTATATATCTATATGCCTATCTTTGACTGACCTCAAGATTCTCCTGTCTTCACCTTTTAAGTGTTGCTAGGATTACGGTGGGCCTGTGTGACCCTGCCTAGCTTTGAAATTTATGCTAATCAAAATAATTCTCTAAGAAGTGATCTTTTGGGGACCAACAAAGTGGCTCAGCAGGTAAATGTGCTTTCCATCCAAACCCAATGATCTGAGTTCAATCCTCAGATCCCACAGTGGAAGAACTGACTTCTGAAAGTTGTACTGTGAACTCCAAACACCTGTGTTATGTTTGAACACACACACACACACACACACACCTACAATCAATCCGAGCACTTGGGAGGTTGAAGTAGAAGGATTGTTATGAGAGTTCAAGGCCAGCTTAGGTTTCATAGAAAGTTTTAAGCTAACCTAGGCTATAGTGTGGGCTCCTGTTGAAAAGAAAGAAAAAAAGAAGGAGAGAGAGAGAGAGAGAGAGAGAGAGAGAGGCTTACAGATATTCCTGGTTGTGATAATGTCAGATTTGTGAGGCTGAGGCAGGAAGATGCCAAGTTTGAGACCATCCTGGGCTATGCAGAGAGACCCTAATCTCAAAACAAAACAAACCACAAGCAGGTTGAACAGAACAGGTTTTGGTGTTGGGGAACTGGAAGAACAACGATCCCTCTCTCTGAGTGGGATGAAAATGGAAGTGAGGTGTAGGGGTTAGGTTACTGTGGGCGGGACTCATTTGGCTCAGATGATACTGGAAGGTGAGGGGTTAGGGAAGAGATGTGGGCTGGAGTCAGAAAGTTTTGGTGTCATCAGCCTATAGATAATGGAGCCACACCTAAGGAACAAGTGTAGACCTAAAAGAGCCACAGGGACCACAGCCTCAGGACCTCATCAACAAACGGAGATGAGGAGGAGCAGTTAGGAAGTCAACTGATAGGAAGTACATTTTGTAGGATTGCAAACAAATGTCACACTACTCAGCCTGTTTTCTCATCAATGAATCGAAGACAGTTAACCCCTATTTCATAGCGTATACTGGTTAACAATAAACTCTCCGAATACAGGAGTAGCTAGAATTAGTTAACATTTCCCATCTAAGGTTCTCACCACATTCAAGGATAAATGGGTCAGAGGCCTCGGGGTCAAGGTTTCAAGTGCTTAAGTCTCCCTGGCATTTCAGCTCCCCCCACTCCCTTCAAATCAACAAAAATCTTTGTTTACTATGTAGTCCGGTCTGGCTCCAAACTCTTCCTGCCTCTGCAACCAGAGTCTGGGATTACAGGTGTGCATGACCGCTCCTAGATTCCAGTACTCTCAGATGGGGACTGTGTTCCAGCGCAGTGTACAACGGGCTGTTCTGTAAGCAGGCTTAGGAATTGATGCAGTTTTCTGCCAGCCCCATCCCCACAAGCATGTGTCTTCTCCATGTGGCATGCACTAGAAGCCCTGTTGCAACTAGAACCAAGTTGGGCGGGCTCCTGAGGTTCCCCAATCCGGCAAACACTAAAGTGTGAGGAAGAGAGTAAAGCAAGTTGGTCACTTCCCTAGTAGAATTCTCAATAAGCCGCTCCTCCTTGTTAGCCCCCTCATAGGCAGACGGACTCAGCTAGGGTTAAGAGAATCTGTGGAACGCCCCAGAGAATCCGTCTGCTGGCCTCGCGGGGCGTCGAAGCCGGTTTCCTAGACGACCTTTCTTCACTCCAGTTTCTCACTACCACAAGGCTACCCACCAGTCCTCTTGGCCTCACTAGCTGCTGTCCCAGTCCCATATCCGAGTCATTAGGTAACCAGGAAGTGGTGAGCAGCTCGCTGAACCAGAAGGCACGGTTTAGAGAGACTTAAGCTCCACGGTGAACTCTAGGAAGAAAAGCCGAGCGCCGCTGGGCATGGGATGCCGCCTCAACCCCAGGCTGCAGTCGGGCTGGAGGAGCGCCACGTTTCGTCCCCAAGTGTCCCGGCGCCCTGCAACCCAACCTCCTGAGGGCCCGCCCCTTAGTGCCTGCCCCCAAGCCCCGCCCTCTCCTAGCTGCCAGAAAAACCCGGCTGAAGGTTCCGCTCTTCAGTTCCCCCCTCCAAGCCTAGTCCCTCAAGCCCCGCCCCTCTCAAAAGACCCGCTTTGCGGCCCCACCCCTTAGACTCCGCCCCGTCAAGTTCCGTAAGAGCCTTCTGAAAACCGGGTTGAGACCCCGCCCCCGGCTGAGCCCCGCCCCCGGCTGAGCCTCGCCCCCGGCCGAGGCCCCGCCCCGTGCTCGTCCGCGCCCGTGGTTCCCCGCTGATCTCTCAGGAGTTCCGCGGCCAGGGGTGTCGGCTTTCCGCCGCAGGCGGCCGGTGCTCGCTAGGTCCTAGCCTCCCCCACCCCGCCCCTCCTCGGATCCTGTGGTCGGGTAGCGCCTGGAGGGCGGCCTGCGGGCGGGCCGTCCTCTCAGCCGTAGCCCACCCCCTCTTAAAGCCGCGGCGGGAAGATGAGGTTTCGTGAGCCGTTCCTGGGCGGCAGCGCCGCGATGCCGGGCGCGACCCTGCAGCGGGCCTGCCGCCTGCTCGTGGCCGTCTGCGCGCTGCACCTCGGCGTCACCCTCGTCTATTACCTCTCCGGCCGCGATCTGAGCCGCCTGCCCCAGTTGGTCGGAGTCTCCTCTCCACTGCAGGGCGGCACGAACGGCGCCGCCGCCAGCAAGCAGCCCCCGGGAGAGCACCGGCCCCGGGGCGCGCGGCCGCCGCCTCCTTTAGGCGTCTCCCCGAAGCCTCGCCCGGGTCCCGACTTCAGCCCTGGTGCAGCTTCTGGCCCCGGCCTGAAGAGCAACTTGACTTCGGTGCCAGTGCCCACCGCCACTGGACTGTTGTCGCTGCCTGCTTGCCCTGAAGAGTCCCCGCTGCTCGGTAAGACTTAGGATCCGAGGACATGGACGCCTCAGATTTCCTCCGTAGGGTTCCCGGGATATTATCCTAAGATCTCTTTCAGGACTGCCAGCCACCAGGTTTTGATCAGAGTGCTTAATCCCCAAGACGGCCTTAATCCTCTTTGGGATGACCCGAAGAGAGGTGGGGCCCTGTTGGGAAGCCCGCAGGCTCTTCTGGCCCCAGCACCAGACAAGGCCCTGGGGACACCCTTGTTCTGGCCCAGGACTCAGGAAGTTTAAAGTTGGGGTCAGTTTAGGGTAGACTGAAAAGGCTGCTCTGCAACCTTCCCTACCTATAGCAACTTCTACCTTTTGAAGACAAGACCGACAGTGAGCAAACCACCTCCTTCCCCACTATCCTCCACTCTGCCTTTGAGCAAGCGACTTGCGACTTAACTTCTCTTTAAGGTTTCTTTCTGTGAAATGGAGATAATAAACCATATCTATTTAGGGAGTTGTTTTGAAGGAGTAAATGAAACATTGTAGCTAAGAGTTTAAATAATGAGGATGAACTTTTAGAAAGTTGCTACAGTTGTGGGATTTTGTCCTTGTTTGTAGGTTCTGAACGTAGGGGCCTTCTGTCTCCCACCCCAAGTTCCTCCTCCTGAAGGTTCCTGTTAACCCAAGTGAGCAGGGCCCTCTCCAGGGGCACTGGAGGGCCAAAATTAACCGGATCAATGGGCCTGCACTTTTCTGGCATTATTTGTGCCCAGCTGGTCTGAACCCTGGCCTTCACCAGGCAGGGGGGAAGTATATGATGAGTTTGTGTTCCTAGCACTAGGGAGACTGGCCCAGGGTAGAGCTTAGACCTGTAGATCAAACCGGTAGGTTGTGCCAGGTTTTAGAGAATGTTACTCAGAGTGAATCCCACCTCCCCACAAACAGGCAGGCTGCATGCCAATAGCTCTGTCTCATTCTGGGAAAGCCTTGGCCGAACAGGCCTTCCTATAGCCTGTTGCTCAATGTCTCCAATAATTACTTCAACATTTTCATATCAAGTTTGGGAGGAACCTCTTGGAATTGGCCAAACACGAGCAGAAAATTGAATTCCTTTGGACTTGGTTGTTAACCAGGGAAACAGGAATAGTCGCATGGAAAGTGAAGTAGAACATTAGTCGTACTGATAAGTGTCTGACTTCAAGCATATTATAGTGTTTCTTCCTATTGTATAAAGTGGACTTGTTTATGCTTACTTCACAGGGTTAGTTTTAGGACTAATTGAGATTGTATACAGAGTAGGCACTCCATGTAAGATAGAAAGTAATCAACAATACAGTTTGAGGATTTGAAGTGGCGATTTCTTAGATATCCATGGAGATGGCACTGAACAACATAGAAGAGGAGGAAGAGACCGAGTACCCAGACTACAGAATGTCTGGGGCTCTTGCTTTTGTTTTTAGATGTTGCCTGAGCATTATGCAGAAAATAGACAAATTAATTAGTAAAGTACCCCAGAGCCAGGGACATAGCTCAGCTGGTGGAATGCTTGTCTAGCATGCCCAAAGCCCAAAGCATGCTCCCAACACCGTAGAAAACTGAGCGTGCATCAGACTCTGTCTCAAAGAGAAAACCAAGTACCCAAGCTTATAGTTGTTTGGAGTATAGAGTTCTTCCTGCTGAAGTATGAGGGACTGTGGTAACTATAGTTCTACTCAGTTTGGTTTGGTAATGTGGGTTGCTAAATTGATCCTGAAATAGGCAGCTCAAGAGGACCTTACTGAGAGATCATTTTAGACTGTGGAGTCAGAGGCCTGGGCCTCTTCTAGCCTGGCTACCTTCATGTGACTTGCATGGGACTGATGTTTAGGCTTCTGCGGAGGCTACAATCGCAGAAACAAGGGTAGAAGGTTTTGTTTTGTTTTCTAAATTGAGCCCTTAGATTTGAATGCTTAGGTGCAGCTTTTGGAGAGCAGTTCTTGGCCAGGAGAAATCTTACGAAAGCTTTAAGTGTATCCAGGACACACACACACACACACACACACACACACTCTCTCTCTCTCTCTCTCTCTCTCTCTCTGTGTGTGTGTGTGTGTGTGTGTGTGAGTGTGTGTGTGTGTAGGATGTCAAACCCATCTGTTCTGCCAGGCAGGTGTCAACCAAAGCTCTTGACCGTGGTTTTGAGGTTGGTGGGAGAAAGCATCCCTGGGGGTTAGCACAGTGGCCTTTTCACTAGTCACAGTTTCTTTCCCTAACTTTCCTCTGCTTTCTGGTGTCCAGCGGTCTCAGCCAGATGCTTGGATCTTTTTTCTGTTGATAACTGGTAACTTAGAGGTGGTAAGGGACCACACGAGGCTGTCAGTAGGTTGCTGTTTAGATCTGTTTTTGGTTTGTTGGGATATTTGAATGGACTTTAACTAGACTGAGGTTGGAATTGTGCTTATGCAACATGTGTGACTGGGGCAGACTGTATTGTTTGCAGTACTAGTGGTGGTGGGGACTCCTCTCTCCTGTGGGGCTTTGTTAATCTTTGGCTGGCTGGCTGTCTTGTCCTTCCCTACCCCATTGTGGGCTACAGGGGTTAGCTATCCTTGCTTGAGAAGTCCTTCTATTTGCCCAGAGAGCTCTAGTTACTTCAGGCTTTTTCTTTAGTCCTGTGACAGGCCTCCAGGTAACTGTCACTGTGTACTCTACTGGCCGTAGCAATGAGCTTTCCCTTCTGGCCCTCTGAATGTTTGCCTGAGATGAGGGGAGGCACAGCCTTGTGGTTCTTTCTCGGAATGTTTATCTTTTTCCAGAAGGTTTTATCTGCTCATATTTGGCAGAGCTCAACAAGATTTGACTGGCTGTGGCACAGGCATTTTGGGTGTGGTGTTGGTGGAAAAGGGGACAGCATATCAGGCTGGGTTGGGGAAGCGGAGCTGGGTGGCTCAGCTGGGGTCTAGAACACACTGCGCAGATCTTTCAAGGAGGCAGTCAATTCTGGGCAACTTAAACCTCAGAGGCATCTTTTGCCCAACTGTGCTTTAAGGAAATATACTTCATTTGTTCAAAGGGAAGATGTGTGTGTGTGTTGCTTTTATTTATTTGTGTATATGTGTGTATTTGTAGACCCACCCATATGCCATGGTGTAAGTGTGGAGTTCAGAGGTTTCAGGGATAGAACTCATGTTGTCAGGCTTGGTGGCAAGCACCTTTACCTGCTGAGCCATCTTGCTGGCCCAGGATTCTTATCTAGAAGCAAACAGCCCTGTTAGAATACTTGTTTATTAGCCAGTTTCCCTGGCTTTTGGGGAGTACTTTTAGCCGAGCCTCTGCCATGGAATGTGACATTGAAGATGAAGTACTCACTACGTCTCTGCTGGGCTCCTGGCTCTCAGGCGTTCCTCTTTATCATACTGCTGTCTTCACCCATATGTGCACATGCAGACACAAGCAGGCTGATTAGAACAGCCTGTACTGTGAGGCTTGGAAGAGGGCTGTCTTGACCTACCCATTCTTGAATGGCTCCTGGGACTCCATCACTCTCTGATTTAGGGTGGAATCTCATCCTGGCTCTTAGAGGAGGCACAGAGAGCCTCACTTGGATACAGATCTTGCAGCTTTGACTTTGGGTAACTAGCCCTTTAAGCCAGGTTGTCTTGCTGCCTTTCTCTGGAGGCAATAATTTATTGATTACACACAGATCCTATTGTCTTTCTCTAACAGTCATATTGGACATACCCTAACCTAACCAGAGCAGAGATGTACATTCCAGGAAAAGCATTACAAGGCCTCAGCTCTTCCCAACTCAGTCAGGTGGCCAGAAATGGAAACCTGAATGCCAAGGTCATTCAGAAATACCCTCCATGACAGTCTGGGTCTTTTTCATGGTGAAACCTGTTCATTTCTCCCAAATAGCATTATAGCAGGAAAAGCGATCCCTTCCTGTTATTTATTCTACACTTGCTAGGGGTGTGGCTCAGTGGTTGCATGTACAAGGCCTTGGGCTTAATCCCAGCACTGGGGAAAAACATCCCATGTTCTGAACAAGTGTGGGAACCACCTGTGGCAGAAGAGCAGGTGGGCATTCCCTGCGATATGGAAAACAGCCGCATGTGGGATTGGCTGTAAGCCATAGCATCCTTGGAGAGGAGTCTGGTTTTGTTGCCTCAGGTTAATGCCCAGAGAGACTAGTTCAGAGGACCAGGAGTTGCCTTGATATATTCCAAAGACTGGAAGAAGATCCTTCTACGATGTGCTTGTGCATCCCTTCCTCTGAAAGGTCTTTCTCGGGTGCCTGGATGATGGCTGTAACGTCATTCATTTACAGTGTACTGTTTGGAGCTAGAGTTATAAAGAAGACAAAATGTCTTCCTTGTAGCAATTTGCAGTTTAGGCAAGAGAGACATAATTATTGTACTAATGTTTCTGAACACCCCACCCTGTGTGTGTGTTCATGTGCATGTTCGTGTGTGTGTCCACGATCACATGTTTCTTTCTCTAATATTCTATCCTACCTTCCTTTCATTCAGAAAGAAACTCAGGCTTGATGTCACAGTTCTTCCATCCTGGTTTTATTTGATTGTGTGAAAATTTTCCTTTTCTTTCCGAAGCCGTACATTAGCTCTACTGGGTAATCCTAACTGGCTGCTTTATAATGATTATAATGAGATATCAACAGCCATCTGCCTGGGTTTTATGGTCTTTGAGTGGCAGCAGGGTAGGGATTTCCAGGCTAATTTAGGGGCTGAGGACGACGGGGCAGTTGATGCCAAGTCGGTTGGAGCTCTCCCACAGATTCTGCCCTGAGACCGTGCAGACTCTGGAAGCACAGTAAGCAGTGGGCTAAGGGTCTCTGTGAAAGTGGCCGAGTTATTTATTATTTTTTTTGTTGAACCTGGTGATTCCTTCATGTTCCGGTTATTTACGGCCTCTGTTCCTTGTTTGTTCCTGCCAAGGGAGACTGAAATTCTGCTTGAATTAATGTCCATTTGGGATTTGCATGGTTTATAGTGTAGTGGTGTGTAATTTTTTTACAAGAAAAAAAATCAGTGTGTGTGTGTGTGTGTGTGTTTGCACGCTCGCTCGCGTGTGTTCTGGTGTGAGTGCGTGCAAGCATGCTGGCCGTGGTACTCTTGTGGAGGTCACAGGACAATTTCAGGCATTAGTAGTCCTTGCCTTGCAGCTTGTTTGAACCAGGGGTTTTTGTCTCCTGCTGCATGCACCCTCTGGTGCCTGTCCCATGAACTGTTCAGAATTCTCCTGTCTTTACCTCCCAATCTTCCTGTAGGAACACTGGGAATATAGACATGGCTTTTACATGGGGATTCAAATTCAGGGTCTCATAATTTTACAGAAAGAACTTTACCCACATCTCCCAAGCTCTAGAGTGGTCTTACGACAGACTTCTTTTTTGGTCCAGGTCCTTCAAGACTCTGGCATTGTGATGGTTTTACATTTGATTCTTCCATACATGATGTGCTCCCTGAGCCAGTGGCCAGATCCTGCAACTGTGGTCGGTTTGAACTTCATGATCTTCATAGAGCTAGCCTTCCTGTTTCTAAACTGGACAAAGTCTACTGATAGCTGACTGTAGCTGTGACTGAAAAGACCTCAGTCGTGAAGCCTTGTCTGGGACTGTGCAGGGTGAGGTGAAGGAGCCATTGCCCTGAGGAGAGCTCTCTAAGGCCTGTTCTGAAAGCTCTCTAGGTTAGAGGCCTGTAGTGGTTTGGCCTGAAGTAGTTCTGGGGGAATGTGGCCTGAAGGGATTGGTCACTAGAAGACAGAGGGGTGAGTCGCATGCTCAGATTCAGGTTCCATGTTTCAACTTGGCCTCAGCCCTCCACTTCCTTATATGAATGAGAGCCAGGGGCTGTATCATTTATTGGCTGTTGTTGAATTCTGTGACAGTGATTTTAAGTATGTTCTGGGTGTATTGTGTAACTATAATGACTTGCCTCATAGGTATCGGAGAAAGGCTATGGGTCTTGTGTTTGCCTTTTTCTTTGTGAGGGTGTTAGTAATCTTAATTTTTGTGGAAAGTAATGTAGGGCAGGAGGGTATAACTTAGTGTAGAACACTTGTAGGAAGTCCTAGGTTTGATGATCTTCAACTCTGAAAATATACAAACAAAAACCACATTCTTTTCACCTAAGATAGACATGCCCTCTTGTTTTCTGCCAGTCTTCCCTTCTTGCATGTTTAAGAAAAGAATACAGCTGATAACTTGTTCCTATTTTATTATATTTTACTTTATTTTACTTGATAATGTCTTGCAAGGTAGCCTAGGCTTTTAACTCCTGCCTCAGGTTGTCCGGGATTAGGACTCCAGTTAATGGTGGCACCATATTCAGTGTACTGGTTAGTTTTTATGTCACTTGACACATACTTGAGTCATTTGGGAAGAGGAAACTGCAAGTGAGAAAATGCTCCCACTAGATTAGCCTGTGAGTAAGCCTGTGATCCATTTCCTTAATGATTGATATATGTAGGCGGGCCCGGTCCACTGTGTGTGTGGGTATACCATCCCTGGACAGGTTGTCCTGGATGCTATAAGAAAGCTGCTGGGCAAGCCATGAGGGAGGAACAAGCCAGTGAGCAGCCTGTCTCCATGGCTTCTGCTTCACTTCCAAGATGAAATCAGCCCTTTCCTCCCCAAGTTGCTTCTGGTCATGGTCTTTATCAAGCTATAGGACTCCTAAGACACCCAGTATGCTGATGTCTTTACAGAAGGGATCGACTGATAGGAACTCATGTAGGTAGCCTGGTGATCATCCTTTTTCGTTTAAGGTTCTGTTACAATCTTGGTCCTGCATCTTTTTTTTTTAAATCACAGTGGTGGGATGGGGATGTAATTCAGTGGAAGGGTGATTGCTAGCAGGTGTGAGGCCCCAGGCTTGATCCCAGCACCTTAGAAAATAATAAAATAAAACTAACCAATAACTCACAAGAGCAGTATTCTCTTCTCAACAGCCTATGTGGTAGCTTTTTATCACTCGTCTGTTAGACACATAGATGTGGTTTTTGTTTTTTCTGGTGGTGTAGTGAGCCTTGTGCACAAAGTTGTACTTTTTTTGTGGTGTCTGTAGAAATTTTTCCAAAAGAGAGAAAAAAAAGAATAAATTCCTTTTCAGAAGCACTAGGTTTCAAGCCTTCTTACAGAGGGTTAAGTGCATTGGGAAATTACAAGTTTGCACTGTGCTGTCAAATGAATATCACTTATGTGGAATGATATGTCTAGAATTCTAATCAAAAGTAGAATAGGTTGAAGAAGTGCAGCCCCAAGCAGATCTTTAGATCTGTCTGAGCAGAGATCTGCTGTAAATAAAGCCCCTTGGAGATGGTGCTTCCTCAGTAACTTCTCTAGTTGTTTCCTTAGCTGCCAAATCCCTGGGTAGATTTATATAGCCTAATATGGCTCCAGAGCTGAGTGGTGGATGCATATTAGTGGGCTAACCCAGTGCTATTGACATCATCGAGATGTGACACAGAGGAGAGGTGGGAAATGATCCAGCAAATCCGATTCTGAAACATACGACATTCTTTTTCTACTACCACATGTTCCTGAGTTCCAGGGAGGGGCTGTGGAGTGAGAATCTTTTCGGTTTCCGGGAATTCTCTTAAGGGAAAAGCCTGGGAGAGCAACAGAGGCTGACTTTCTGTGAGGACTTGGTGGGTTACGTCAATAAAGCCTCAGGCTGCTGTTGCCTGACTGTTCCCAAGGAGTGTATTTTGAAGTTACTCCATTTTGACTGTCATCAGTGGAGCTAGATTCTCTTCTGAGGGAATATTGGGTGTGGAGAATCTGCTGGGGGTCATTTGGCACTGAGTCTTGGGAGCGAGAGCAAGGTTGCAGTGAAGGAAAGGGACAGGATTCTGCCAGACCAGCTTGACTCATGCAATGTCAGGTCAGGCTCCTTCCTGCCTTTCCATATAGGCCTGGAGGGGCCTGGCTGGGGCTTCAGTAAATGCTTGGCCCAATGACAGAGTTCATTCTAAAAATGTCTTTAACATTTTCTTTAAAAATTCCTTCCTGTTTTGCATAATGTCCTTTGCCTTTGACGTCCTGAAACCACAGAGCTACTGTTGGTGTGACAAGACACCAACAGTTTGAAAAAAGAAAAAGAAAAGAAAGAAAGAAAGACAGACAGACAGACTTTTAAGAGAGACTCAGAGAAGCCAACATTTGTGTTAGGCAAGCATGGGGGCGTGGCCTGGAGCCTCTTACATTCAGGTAAACACTGTAAGCAACCTGAGCAGAGGCCCTGCTGGCCAGCATCCTTAGAAAGACCCCAAGGAAGGGGACAGATTGACTCATTTGCTTATACAGCAGATTTTTAATGAGAAGCTATATTATGCAAAGTGCAAGAGGTAGACACAAACAAGGTCCAGCCCGCTGTTGTAGAAGAGTCGCTTCTCCAAGGGTGAATCTTGGCCAGTCAGATCCAGAAACCTTGATGTTCAGAGGCCTAAGGGGTGGAGTGAAATGGGTGGTCTGGACTACGGCCAGCATCATTCCAAGGGCCCCTTACACACACTGATTCTGGCAACCCTGTCTCAGCCTGTCTGAACACTCTCCCGTGTTGTGGTGGGCTAGGGTCTATTGCTGGAAATAGCCCATGATTTCTTCTAGTTGCTGTCACACAGCCAACTCTCCAGCTGTTGCCTCCAGTTACCCATAGGGTAGAAGAGGAGAGGAAGTGAAGGCAGAGGGAAGACGTTGAAAGAGAGGCAGTGCTGCACTTCAGGCTGCTGGGCAGGGCTGGAGGCAGCAGGAGGCTAGGGAACCTCAGCAAGGCAGTGAAGTAGGGAGAGGCTTCTTCTGAGGAGTTTGTCGACACCGTCAGATAGGCATGATGATTGTAGCAGGTGCATGACTGACTGTAAGAAATGGAGCAGGGAGCGTGGAGAGATGGCTCAGCGGTTAGCCGTGCACTGCTCTTCCAGAGGATCCGAGTTTGGTTCACAGCCACCTGTAACTCGAGCTCCTGGGATCTGATGCTCTCCTGACCGCTAAGGGCACTTGCAGACATAGTATACACTCACACAAGACACATGGACTAAAAAAACGAAGCGAGGGATGTCCCTGTTATGCTAGGCTGCTGTGAGATGTGTGAAGGTTGTTACTGTCTCTGGGCCTCAGTGTTCTTACATATAAAATGGGGATAATAATAGAATCTACTTAAGAGGTGAGAGGTTTATGGAGTGGCCATGAAATGGTAAAATGCTGCCTAGCACATGCGAAACTCTGGTTATGTTATTATCTTTGATGGTAGAAATTCTGTATAATCCCTTGAGGATACCTGAAGTCATAAAAATTGTACTGAAACCTATTTGCCCATGACAAACCTTAACTTATAAATCAAGCATAGTAAGAGACAATAGGAGTAAAGATGGAACAATTTTATAATCATTACCAATATGCTATAATACAGGTTATTTAAGAATGGTGAATTGTTTCTAGAATTTTCCATGTGGTATTTTCAGACAGTGGATAGGAGTGGAATGGGATGGGAACTGAAGAACAAGGCAGGATGACTCTGACTCTTACTTTTGATGAATTTCCCTTTGGTCAGGGGCCAGGGATTGAACTGGGAGCCTTGTATATTCTAGACAAGCACTCGATCACTGAGCCACACCCCCAGCTCAGTCTCGTGTGTGCGCACGTGCGTGTGTGCGTGTGTGTGTGTGTGTGTGTGTGTGTGTGTCTCTCTCTCTGTGTGTCCCTGTGTGTGTCTCTGTGTGTATTTCTCTGTGTATTTGTGTCTGTGTATGTTTGTGTGTGTGTTTGTGTTTACATGTGTCTCTATGTGTGTGTCTGTGTGTGTCTGTGTGTGTTTGTGTATGTGTGTGTGTTTGTGTGTATGTGTATCTGTGTGTGTTTGTGTGTGTATCTGTGTGTTTCTGTGTATGTGTGTGTGTGTCTGTGTGTGTTTGTGTATGTGTATCTGTGTGTGTGTTTGTGTGTGTATTTGTGTGTGTTTGTGTATGTGTATCTGTGTGTGTGTGTCTGTATGTATATGTGTATCT
>NW_021604763.1:144704-152285 GCF_004785775.1 Grammomys surdaster | reverse complement strand
TGTATCTGTGTGTGTGTCTGTGTGTGTATGTGTATCTGTGTGTGTGTTTGTGTGTGTGTCTGTGTTTGTGTCCACGTGTGGAGTCTAGAGATCTGTGTCCTAAGTCTTCCTCAGTAGTTCCCGCCTTTGTTTTGGAGAAGGCCTCTCATTACCTCTGGAGCTGGCTGGCTGGTCTGGTTGGCTAGGGAGCTATGGGATCCACTTATTTCATCCTTCCTAACACTAAGGTTAGACATGTGCCACCATGTCTGACTCCTCTATGATGCTGTGGATCTGAACCCAGATTTTCAAGCTTGCAGAGCAGGTACTTCACCCGCTGAGCAGGTCCATCTGTCACCTTCCACAGTGCCGTTTGCCTGTGATTAGCCTGACTCTCTTTAGTTGTGGCTGCCTAGTAGTATCTTTTTAGCTTTTTAAGTTTTTTTTAATTTTATTTATTTATTTATTTATTTATTTTATTTATTTTTTTTTTTTTTTTGGTTTTTCGAGACAGGGTTTCTCTGTGTAGCTGTGGCTGTCCTGGAACTCACTCGGTAGACCAGGCTGGCCTCGAACTCAGAAATCCGCCTGTCTCTGCCTTCCAAGTGCTGGGACTAAAGGTGTGCGCCACCACCGCCCGGCTAATTTTAATTTTTTTAAAGGCAGGTTTCTATATCCCTGGCTGTCACGGATCTTACTTGCTCTGTAGACCAGGCTGACCTTGAACTCAGAGATCTGCCTTGAGTGACACTACCACCAGGCTTAACCTTTTTTTAATTACAAAATTTTAATTTTGTAATTAAAATTTTTCTCATACGCTATACTTTGGTTTTCACTGTGTAGCCTAGACTGACCTGAAATTCACAATCTTCCTCCCAAGCCTCAGACCTGTTTATTAACCTTACTACTGAGCCTTTAGTGTTCTTCGTTCCTGTTTCACTGTCAGAATCTTGAACACATTTTGCAGGGCATGGCTCTTTATTTCAGTCGAATTACGTCCTTGGGATAAATTCTTGAAAGGAATCTGTAGGACAGAGATGGTCATCTTGATGACATTCTGAGAAGTTTGGAGTCACTCAGAGACTCTAAATTGGAAATTCCTGGCTTCTAAAGAATGTGAGAGAGTGCTGAATCTATCTTGAGCCTCATGTGAACATCTCCAGTCTGTCTTCCTCCCTCTCTCCCTCCCATCCTCTCTTCTTCTCTGTGCTCCCTTCCCAGTCCCTCCCTCCCCTCTCTGTGTGTGATTCCCTAAGTGAGACGTGCTGCTCCTGACAGTGACTCCCTCTAGGCTGTTCCTGCCCAGGTACTGAGGATTCTGAAAAGGAGTCCGTTGATTCTTTGTACTCCATAAGTAGAGATAGTTTATACAAATTCAGAATGATGTTTCCTCTTTCCTATATGTAAAGCCAACCCTGTAGAAGAGGATCAGATATTGGCTATAAAAACCCGACTTCATAACAATATTGATCTAAACCTTTGTGAGTTGGTTGCTGATAACACACCTGCGTGCAGCCAGCCATAGAGACTGTTAATAATAGCTTCCGGTGGACTACCCTGAATGCTTGGTCATTTTAACTGAGTGGACAAATTCTCATATAACAGCTCAGGTGTACAGAATCTAATAACAGTACCCAAATCAAAGAACACTGAGATTATATTAGATTAAAAATAAGTTGATGCAGTTGTCCAAAGTCCACAAATATAAAGGGCTAGTATTTTCCTTGCGCATGCCTTTTATTTGGCTTACAAGTGGAGAGTGAATTCAGTACCTCATGCATGTCAGAACAGACCATTTTGGGAGACTAATAAAAGCCTGCCTAATTGCATACATGGTAAAGTGATTGGAGCCAGCGATTTCTAATGACCCCAAGTTTATAGATCCAGGAGATGAGGCCATTCTCAACTTATAAGGGTCACTGTCTTTCTCTTCTAGCCTCTTCTTGTATCTTCTACCAAATTCGCAGTTCCCTTCTGACTTAATAGGCCACTCTGGGTTCACTGAATCAGGGCAGAGTTGGTTTTACCTAATGTGAAATGGGATCTCGTCTTAGAGTGTTGACAAGAGGACTCAGTGACATGAGGCATATAATTATTGATCCTTGGGCACAAGAAGTGTGCATTGAGTTCTTTAGGCTGGCACAGTAAAGTAGAGAGATGTGACACTGTGCCAAAGCTTAGGAAGTGGAAAGCACAGAGTTGTTGTCTCCTGGCCAATGTGGACAGACCTACTCCAGGTCACAAGAGGAAGGGTTTCATCTTGTCAAATCCACACTGGGAACATCCCTGGAGTATGTGCTTCCTCTCTGTGTTAGGTGTGCCAGGTATTTGTGGCTGTCTACACAGTTGTCTCTTGGTGGACACAGTTCTCAGTATTCAGACTACACCAGTTGAATGTTTTGGGAAGAAACCAGAAGAGACTGTTGGATGTTCTGTGGAGAGGTGAGAAGGTATGTTGTTAGAATTAAAAATGGGCTAGAGAGATGGCTCAGCAGTTAAGAGCACTGTTCCTCTTGCAGGGGACCCTGGTTTGATTCCCAGCACCTACATGGTGGTTCAAAGCCATCTAAAAAGTACAATTCCAGGAGATCTGGAGCTCTCTTCTGACTTCTTCAAGCACCAGGCACACACACAGTGCACATACATACTTACAGGTATGTGTATGAATATACACATAAAATAAATAAATCTTAAAAATTATTTTAAAAAACCCTTAAAATAGAGAATTCTACATAGAGAAACCCTGTCTTGAAACAAAAAAAAATATGGAGAATAAATATAAGTACCTTCAGTTAGGTTGTATGTCTAGAATGTTGGTAGACTACCTAAGGCATAGGCCTGGAATAACCTTCTATGTTGTACATGGGGTCTGGAATTGAAAACCAGGATGCCACGTTCAGAAGTCAGTTCTGTTGCCAGTATGCTGTAATCTCTGGGTCTCAGTTTATCACAAGATAAAATGGAGGGGTTGTTTGAATGCTCATTGGAATATCTTCCTGCCTGATGTTGGTAGTATAGCATGGTTAGCTAAGAGGCTCCATTGTAAGATACTGGAGTGCTTACTAGTGCTGCTCTGTAAAGTGGGGAGAGCTGTCAGTGGGCCTTGAGAACCAGATTGAGTCTTAACTGAAGAAACTCACACCTGCCCTGCCCTCACATGATGCTGCTATTTACAAATTCTCACTTGATAACTGTGCAGTTGAGTTACAAGAAAATTTCTCTCCCCTCCCCCCACAAACTCCACTCTATATGACGGTGTTGGCCTGCAATCATAGCTATCCACAGTTGCTTTTGACAGACACATCTGCTTAGATTCATCTGGCAAACCCGGGGCCAAAACAGGAAGGCAGAAGCTATAGATTGGTTGATAAGTGGGCCAGTGTGGCAACCCAGTCAGTAGGAGCCATTCTGAACATGACGTCCTGGACTGCAATCACATCTGTATCAGCCATGCACAGCTTCATATTTGTTCAGCATTCTCTACGTGCCAGACATAGGGAACGTTTGTTAACACCCATAGCAGCTCACTTTCTTGCTTAATTGTCCTGACTGGAACCTCTGTTAGAATACTGATTAGGTATGGTAGAAGAGGATATCCTTTTGTTCTTCCTGAGTGGGGAAATACTCAGGTTTCCACTGCTAAGAATTGTGTTGAGAGGCCAGGTTTCCATAGGACACACCTTTAATCCCAGCACTGAAGAGGCAGAGACGAACAGATATCTGTGAGTCTTCATGGTGAAAGAGACCCTGTCTCAAACAAACAAACAAACAAACAAGCAACAAACAAAAACAAAGAATTGTGTTGGGGCTGGCAAGATGGCTTAGCAGGGAAAGGTGCTAGCCACAAGCCTCGCAACCTGATGAACTGAGTTTGGTCCCTGGAACCTACATGGTGGAAGGAGAGAACTGACTTCCTTAAGTTGTCCTCTGACCTCTACATGTGTACTATGGCACGTGTGGTGTGTGACACACACACACATACACACATGCACACTAAATGTTAAAAAAATAAAAAAGATTTCTGAGTTCGAGGCCAGCCTGGTCTACAGAGTGAGTTCCAGGACAGCCAGGGCTACACAGAGAAACCCTGTCTTGAAAAACCAATAAATAAATAAAATAAAGAAAGAAAGAATGGTGAAGCCCCCACCGTTCCTGGTCTGGTGTTTTTGTTTGTTTGCTTTTTTGTTTTTTTGTTTGTTTGTTTTTATTTATTACATGTACGTACACTGTAGCTGTCTTCAAACACCCTGTAAGTGGGCATCAGATCTCATTACAGATGGTTGTGAGCCACCATGTGGTTGCTGGGATTTGAACTCATGACCTCTGGAAGAGCAGTCAGTGCTCTTAACCACTGAGCCATCTCACCAGCCCCTGGTAAGTGTTTTTATCATTGAAAGGCTGTGGGTTTTGGCAGTGCTTGATGATCATGTGGTTTTGTTTGTTTTGTTTTTTCCTTTTTGATCCATTCTATTGATATAATGCATTTTACATGTTAAATGATTTTTAGCTATTAAGGCAACCTTGTATGCCCAGGATAAATATTACCTGGTCATTGTATTTAGTGTGCTTATTTTTTGCTTGTTTGAGTTTGATAGTATGTTGTTTTAGTTTTTTAATTATAAGAGATTTGTCTGTAGTTTTCTTTCCTTGTGACACCTTTGTCTGGTTTTGTATGAGGATAATAACACCTCAGAGGATGAGGAGGGGGATATCCCCTCCTCTTTTAGTTGTGAAAGACTTGGTGTCAGTTTGTTAACCCTTTTAAGTATCTGGTAGACTTCTGGGGGAAGCCATCTGGACCTGACTTTCTGTTTACATAGAAAGTCTTACTCATCTTTTAATTTTATCTCTGCCGTCTTTAGCTACACAGGCGTTCTGATTTGTTGTCTTTCAACTGTGACTTCAGGTTATTTTCAGAATCGAGAAGGGCTTCATCATTCCTAAAATTGGGTCCTCAACATTTCTGTGCTCATCACTGGCACTGGATGGTGGGCAGAATGGCTGCCTGAGTGCTGTGGTTTCCTTCTGTCGTATCCATGGGGCCCTCGGAAATACCAGACTCTGCCAGTCCACCCCATTGGCCAGTGGATCAAAGTTCAGTTGTGAAGGTTTATATTTATGTCAATAGAACTGCATTTACCTGTAAGGTTTGACGCTCTAGGGAGTCTAGGGAGAAGGAAAGTTAGCACTGAATATCTCTAAGTGCCAGGCACTGTATAAGAGTGTGTGTATTCATAATTATCCCCACCCTTTAGGAGGAAATTAGAGATAGCTGCATTTATAATGGTTCTGATAGCTTAGTATTGCCTGGAATGCATGGTTGGCTGATTGCCCAGATGGCCTATTAGGCTTTCTACAGTCTAAGGTTTGGTCCTAGGAGGAGGGAGAAAGAGGTACACGTAAGTAGCATTGTAGGTCAGGAAATTGCATCAGGGCTCCAGAACTGATCAAAGGACTGACTGATTTAGCAATACAACTTTCCATATGTATATGCTGGGATGCTAAGTTGCTGTTTTACCGGAAGAGTGGGAAGAGAAACTGTCAGCAAATGCTTAGAGTTCTGTGGATGTGGCTGTGTGGTTGATTCCAGTACTTGGGAAGCAGAGGCAGGCAGGGATCTCTGTAAGTTTGAGGCCAGCCTGGTCTACAGAGCAAGTTTAAGCCCTGTATAGTACAGGGATACACAGAGAAACCTGTTCCCCCCTCACTCCCTCCCAAAAAAAAAAAAAAAAAAGAATTCTGAAGATGCAGACAGCCCTACACAGAAAGTCAGAGTTTATTACTCAGGGGGCTGAGGAGTCAAAAGCCAGAGTAGAGAAATAAGTTTGCAATGGCCACAGATCAGTCAGGCTAACATATAACCCAGACCTGCAGGCCAAAGAATCACATGCCTTCCTTCCTCCCCCAGTGACCCTTGAAGAACACACCCCCACTCTATACGGTCACTTCTTAGTTTCTTCTTTCCCATCCCCTTCCAGCCTTCAGTTCATGGCTCGCTATCATCATTGCTGTATGGATGGATTCTCTCGCCTTATTTGTTACTGGTCTTATTCTGCCTTTGTTCTCATTTCCGTCATTGAACTCACCATAAGCAGCCCCATGCCTGTGTTTGCAGCACACGTGTTTGCACTTGCCAGAGAGAGGCCACTGGAGTGTATGTGTATACACTTCTAACTTAAAACCACTATGTTTTTTTAGATCGACATGCAGTAAAATTGGTTTATTTGTCATATAGTTGTATGGACTCAAACATGCTTATATTTGTGTAAACACCACCATAATCAAAATACACAGCAGTTTAGTCCCTTCCAAAGTCCCCATTACTAGTCAAAGTCTCCCATTTTTAACCCTGGTCAGCTCTGTTTTGCTTAAGATAAGGTCTCACTGCATATTATACATTGTCCTAGAGCTCACTGTGCAGGCCAGGCTGGCACTGGAGTGTTCCCAGAGACTTACACATGATAGGTAAGTGTGTTACCACTGAGCCCCAGCTTTAGAAGACTGTGTGTGTGTGTGTGTGTGTGTGTGTGTGTGTGTGTGTGAGAGAGAGAGAGAGAGAGAGAGAGAGAGAGAGAGAGAGAGAGAGAGAGAGATTGAGAGAGAGAGAGAGAGAGAATGAATTCAATGTGTACATGTATGATCTTGGCTGGTCTAGAACTCATGTTCCTTCTCAGCTTCCTGAGTCCTGGCATTAAATGCATGACCATGCCTAGCTCCTTATGAAGATTTGTCTGTTGTACCAATACTGTGGTAAAAAGAAAATCAGAAATCATACATTATATTCAGCCTTTCTGTCTGGCACAGTATCTTGGACTTTCTTTGTATTTTGTCAGAACCTTGTTAAAGAGTACAGGTTGGTTATTCTGTAGAAGCTTCCTTGGGTTTGCTGTTTGTTCATGATTATTCTTTTTGTATATTTTGCTTGGACAGGGTCTCACTATGTAGTCCAGGCTAGCCTTATACTTATGTTCCTCCAGGGCTACTTCCTCAGCCGATTATTATGTGAATATCCTATGATTCCCCCCCCCCACTTCTCTCCACGAGACTTTTTTTAACATCTGTAGTTGTTTATTCTTGAATCAGTTACTGTGGTGGTTGATTATTTGTATTTTTACTTAAAAGAGCCCCTCCCCCACCAATTCGCTGTTCTTCTCTACTCTTTGATTTATAGACCAATGCAGAGTATGAATTCTTTTTTAAATTCCTTATTTTTAAAAAAAGAAAAAGACTTATTTATTTATTTTATCTATGTGAGTACACTGTAGCTGTCTTCAGACACACCAGAAGAGGGCATCGGATCCCATTACAGATGGTTGTGAGCCACCATGTGGTTGCTGGGAATTGTACTTGGGACCTCTGGAAGAGCAGTCAGTGCTCTTAACTGTTAAGCCATCTCTAGCACCACATCTTTTAATTCTTATTTGACCAATTCTTTTTAAAAAGTGGTCTACTGAGTGCATTGCAAGTGAGCCTTGTGTCAGCCTTGTGGGACACCACCAGCTATGTGTGGGATCACCATCCTCCCACCAGCTATGTGTGGGATCACCATCCTCCTACCAGCTATGTGTGGGATCACCATCCTCCCACCAGCTATGTGTGGGA
>NW_021604763.1:108104-144694 GCF_004785775.1 Grammomys surdaster | reverse complement strand
CATCCTCCCACCAGCTATGTGTGGGATCACCATCCTCCCACCAGCTAAGTGTGGGATCACCATCCTCCCACCATCTATGTGTGGGATCACCATCCTCCCACCATCTATGTGTGGGATCACCATCCACCCACCACCTATGTGTGGGATCACCATCCACCCACCATCTATGTGTGGGATCACCACCCTCCCACCAGCTATGGGGTTTTGCCACTTGCTAGTGATAGCCTGTTGATTCTGACTGCCCAGAGATATTCCATGGTATCTACCTACTCTGGTTTTCTCTCCTGCCTTTTCCTTAATGGCAAACATGCAGACTGCTTCCTACACTGCTTGCCCAGATCTGCACCCCATATCTATGCAGAGCATCCTTGATACAGGACACTGGGTACACTGCTTGCCCAGCTTTGTGTAGGATCTGAGCATTTGAACTCAGGTCCTCATGCTTGCAGTTAATGTTTTCTCCACCGAGCCGTCTCCCCAGCCTACCATGGGGTTTCTAGGGGCCTTCTTTCTGGGATTGACAGCTAAAGGCAGGTACACTTTATACAAGTCCAGGCTAAGGGGTAAAGGAGGTAAATCTCTGCTTAGGATTGCACCAAATGAAGTAGAAATTCATTCTTGGATTTCTTTCATAAAGGCGACACCAAGCTACAGACTCTTAGTCCTAGAGCCTAGTCTCTGTTATCAATGATGATGGGAACCTTTTTACCTTTGGACAGAAGTAAACTGTCAGTTTACTCTAGTTCTGGAATCTCCAAGAAGTTTCCCTGCACTGTCTTGCTCCTACTGCCGCTACTGAATTCAAGAGTCATAACCAACGGACAGACCTGAGAAGAGTTTAGCTCAGGAAAGTCAAGTAAGACCCAACTTTTATGCTGCCTCCCTCAGTTTACCCCCTGGAACCTGAGATTGAGAAGGATTCAGAGACAGAGGTAGGACATAGCATGGGGATAGCAGAGGCAGGACTGTTAGGATCTCCTGCCTTCCGTGTAGCTGTATCGTGACCATCAGAACCCTAAAGGTTTATTAAAGGCAAGGCAGGGCGGCTCTTCAGACCCAAGGCTGCTCCTGAGCAACTCTGTTAGCCCTTCTAGTCTTAACTCTCTTCACATGGAGGAACCGTGGTCTCTCCTCTGGCCCTAGGCAGAAGTCTTTAGGGTCTGGTTTGAAGTGGGTTCTGACCCTTCAAGGCGATATAATCTGGTCATAACTTTGTTCCTTTACTTATATTTATAAGTCTTTTTGTTTTTCTTTTGTTTTTTCAAGACAGAGTTTCTCTGTGCAGCCCTGGCTGTCCTGGAACTCACTCTGTAGACCAGCCTGGCCTTGAACTCAGAAATCCGCCTGCCTCTGCCTCCCAAGTGCTAGGATTAAAGGTGTGTGCCACTACTGCCCGGCTTATTTATAAGTCTTAATGCATTTAATGACAGCTCCATGGATTGGATGGCCAAGGCTGAGACCTTTCTGGTCATCCCACTGCTTGAATCAAACTTTGAGATTTGAAGATTGGGCTTATTCTCACAGGAAGGAATCACATAGGGTGAAGAGCCTGGTTTGTATGGCAGCCTGAGGCTCCAATGAAGCTAGGCTAGCCTTTGCCACAAACTCAAAATTAGAGGCCTGTAGCCTGGAGAGAATTTACATTTAAAATTTAGACTTATTTTGAGCAATATCGGCAGCTGATGAATCAGAAGCTGTGCCTGGAAACAAAAGGCTGAGGAGTCCAGAAATGAGTGGCTTTGCTGTACGAAACCCTGCCTCAAAACAAAACTAAAGCCAGTCAGCCAGTCAAGCAAACAAAAACAACCCCAGCAGTCATATCAAGATGCAGCTTCCTGGGGCCAGAGAGACGGCTCAGTGGCTAACATTAGCTGCTACTTTTCTAGAGGACCAGAGTTCAATTCCCAGCATCCACACGGGGAGTCATAACTGTGTATATATGACGCCAGTTCCAGGGGATCCTATGTCCTTTTTTTTTCAGTCTCTGAGGGCACTAGACACACATGTGGTACACATACATGAAAATAAAACACTCATACACATACAATTAAAGAAATTTAAGCCGGGCGGTGGTGGCGCACGCCTTTAATCCCAGCACTTGGGAGGCAGAGACAGGCGGATTTCTGAGTTCGAGGGCAGCCTGGTCTACAGAATGAGCTCCAGGACAGCCCAGGCTACACAGAGAAACCCTGTCTGGAAAAACCAAACCAAAAAAAAAAAAAAAGAAGAAGAAAAGAAATTTAAAATCAAAGATGTGGCTTTCAGGGCTCCTGAGAATGTCTAGGTGAGCAGATACATTTCCCAGCATGACTCCCCTTCACTGTGCAGCTTGAGTATAATAGATGGGTTTCTCTCCAGCCTTTGAAAGCCAACCTCAGTGCTCTAAGGTTGGATAGGTCTTTAATGATATAGACAGCCCTGTGCCACTGTGTGAGAAATGGCAGTTCCATGAACTTGGTGCCTCACTGTTGGTGAAGCTACTTCCTGCACATGGAAGGTTACAAAGTGGGGCTCTGTGGGCATGTGACAAGGCTGTGCCAAGCAGAGAGATAGACAGAGGAAAAACCATCCCCACGGTGATGCAGCTTTCTGCTTGACCTTCTGGTCTTGCCTTGTTGGCCTGGTCTGGCAGATTCCTTTATTTTTTGATCAAATACTTTGCGTGTGTGTGTGTGTGTGTGTGTGTGTGTGTGTGTGTGTGTGTGTGTGTCTAAGTGTAGAGTTCTTTTTCCACAGATGTGTTCTGTTTCCTGTTAAAAATGGGCTCCCCACCCCCTCCGGCTCTAACCGTGGATGATGAGAAAGAACAGTGGGTGTTGAGCTTGTGTTCTCTGCGTGTGCCCGAGACATCATGCAGGGAAAGAGAATGTTTTCCATAGCCCAGTCCTCTGATTTGAACAGGCAGAGTTGTACACACCTGGAATCCCGGCACTTGAGATGGAGACTCGGGATCATTTCAGTCACACAGTGAGTTTGAATCTTGCCTGGGCTGTGTGAGAATCTGTCTCAAAATAAATCAAAAACTATATGATCTGAATCTTATTTTTTTGCTTTTATTTATTTATTTAGAGTATGTGTGTCTTTGAGTGTGTGTTCCATGGCACACTTGAGGGCAACCTATGGAAGGTAGTTCTCCCCTCCCCCATTAGGCTTGCATCATTAGGCAATAAGAAACTTTACCTGTTGGGCCATCTTGCCAGCCCTCATTTGAAGTTATATTGGAAGATGTTTTCTTTCGAGGTAGAACTATAAGCTGGGAACACCTTTCCTGGGTTATAGTTGAAGTGATTTTTAGTTCAGCTTTAAAGACATGCCTCAAAGGTACAATAAATGACACAAATGTATGACTTAAGAAGCAAATTATGAAAAAAAATTACATTTAAAAAAAAAGCCAGGCGGTGGTGGCGCACGCCTTTAATCCTAGCACTTAGGAGGCAGAGGCAGGCGGATTTCTGAGTTCGAGGCCAGCCTGTCTACAGAGTGAGTTCCAGGACAGCCAGGGCTACACAGAGAAACCTTGTCTTGAAAAACCAAAAAAAAAAAGAAGTAAATTATGCTGGATGTAGTGGTGCACACCTTTAATTCCAGCACCCTGTAGAGGCAGGCAGATCTCTGGGAGTTCCAGGTCAGCCATGACTGCAGAATGAGACCCTGTCTTTAAAAGGGGGCAAAAAAGATAAACCATTTATAGTGCCTTTGAAATCTTTGTGAGTCTAAATTTTTTTTTGTTTTTTTGTTTTTTTGTTTTTTCGAGGCAGGGTTTCTCTGTGTAGCCCTGGCTGTCCTGGAACTCACTCGGTAGACCAGGCTGGCCTCAAACTCAGAAATCCGCCTGCCTCTGCCTCTCAAATACTGGGATTAAAGGCATGCGCCACCACTGCCCAGCCTAAATTTTTTTTAATTAAAAATTTAAAAGGACATTCTCTTTTGTGTGTGTTTGGGGAGCACAGACCATGCTTGCATGTGGAAGTCACAACTTGAGAGTGATAGACAGTTCTCCCCATCCTTCTCCAAGTTCAAATTCAGGTTCTCAGGCTCTGCAGCGGGAACCTTCATCCACTGAGCCATCTCACTAGCCCAGGTCTTAAAAAGCAAACAAGCTAGCATGTAGCATGTTCATTAATTTATGTGATATGTGTTTGTGTGTATGTGTACATGTGCCACAGCACAGGTGTGACAGTCAGAGGACAACTTGGAGGAGTCGGTTCGCTCCTTTCCCCATGTGGGTCCAGGGGATCATGCTCAGGA
The DNA here is from genome assembly GCF_004785775.1 of Grammomys surdaster. Classification (NCBI taxonomy): domain Eukaryota; kingdom Metazoa; phylum Chordata; class Mammalia; order Rodentia; family Muridae; genus Grammomys; species Grammomys surdaster. Next base: position 140,446 of record NW_021604763.1, on the reverse strand, counting down.
CTTCAGGCATGGTAGTGAGCACCTCACCCTCTGTGCTGTTGCATTGGCCCTGAGTTAGATTTTAAAACTCAGTAAGAAATACTTTGCATGGGAATTGGGAGTCCATTCTGATGTTCTTCACCTCACGTGTATCAAGTCTTGGAGTTATTGATGCAAGTTTATTGTTTATGTCAGTAGCAGAGCTGCAGCAACAGTGCAGGGCCAGTAAGGATTTTGTTTTGGGGTGGTTGTTTTGTTTCGTTTGTATGTTTGGGGTTTTGGTGGTGGTGGTTTGTTTGTTTGTTGGTGTGTTTATGTGTTAGAAGAAGAGGGAGCTCACTGGCATGTGGATACAAATCTGTGTGATGATTCCCTCCCCAAGGGGCACCAAAGGCCCAGCTGAGCTAGTCACTTGTCTGCAAACCCTTCCTCTCTTCCCTGGCACTGGTGGTGTTGCCCTGTCTTTGGTACCAGTTCACCGTGCTCATATTCCCCACCATGGTCTGTTCTGCTGCTCTTCCTAATGTTTTGTCTTGTGCTTTCCCTGGCTGCCACACTGAGGGCAACCAGCCACTTCTTAGCCCACCTTCTGTATGCCTGGTACTACTTGGTACATGGTAATTACTAATGAGGTAAATGTTTGAGTGAATTTGGCATTGTGAATGTTTTGAATAAGTGGATGAAAATAAAGAACAAACCTGGGAAGGCCTCCTAAGGGGGTAATGTCAGAGGCATGAGTAGGTTTGGTGATAACAGTTAATCAGTTAGTGTGCATACCTAGAGAGCTTGTCCTCCTCCAAGTGCTGAAGGAAAGGTTTGGGGTGAGCTCTCTGTAGCAGTTAGTGTTCTCATTTTTTAAAGACCACCGGAGTCTTGTTTTGTTTCTTTTGGTTATTGTTTTTGAGATAGAGCATCAAGTAGCACAGGCTGGTCTTTATCTTCTTTTTTTTTTTTTTTTTAAAGATTTATTTATTTATTTATTTATCGTATATGAATACACTGTAGCTGTCTTCAGACACACCAGAAGAGGGCATCAGATCTCATTACAGATGGTTGTGAGCCACCATGTGGTTGCTGGGATTTGAACTCAGGACCTCTGGAAGTGTAGTCAGTGCTCTTAACCACTGAGCCATCTCTCCAGCCCTGGCTTAATAAAATCTTCCCTAAACCCAGACATGCTGTTGCTAGCTTCCTAGTGCATTCCTGCCCTTTGGGATCACAAAGGTACAGAGAGGAAAGATCTCATACACATGCACGCACGCATGCACACACACACTGAGTGGGTGGAACAGCATGTCATTGGGGGAAAAGGTCAGAAGAGGGTCTAGACCATGAGATCTGAGACCTGGCCCCAGAAGACAAACAAATACAAGACCATAGCTCTTAGGGTGATTGCCTCCTGGGCTCTGTCTTCTCCTATATGTTCCCCAAATGGTGGGATTTCTTGCTCAGAAAATTTTCAGAAGAAATTTAGGGACCTGATCCTTGACTGTCAAGAAGGATATTTTAAAAGTAAAATTAAAAAAAAAAAATCAGTCCACTATCAAAATCCACCATGGTTTCTTATTTTCCTGGGGGCAGGGCGGGGGAGACATTTGAACAGACTGAGAAGCACTCAAATCGTGGAAGCAAGAAGGCTCCGCTAGAGGGTTGTGTTAGCTTGAAAGATGTGGTTTCAGCATTTCTTAGTCTGGTAAACTGTTTTCACAACTCAACCTCAGGCGAGGATTATTTCCTGAACCACTCACTGGCCGGTCAGCTGGGAATCAGTGAACTAGATGTTCCAGCCTGTTTTGCAGAGGCTAGAGGATTGAACCAGTGCCCAGCCAACATGGAAGTGAGATGTGAGCCTATATTAGGGTTGGCTTAGATTACCCCTGTTTTTGTTGTTGTTGCTAAGAAGATTAAAGGTAGATAAAGGCAGGTGTATTAGACAGCAGCTCTCTGGTGAGTTCCCCGATCTCACAGCTGGAGCTCAGTGAAGTCACACATCCAGGCTAAAGCGAGGAGGTTTTACAGAACTTAGGTGAGGAGTGATGACCTGTCAGCTAGGAACTGGGGTGGTGTCCATGCACAGTCAGAATCTGAGCCCGTGGGCGGGCACTCTTGGGTGGGTTGCCGGAAACGCTAAGGAGTGATGTTAGCCTGGAGCTTTCTCCAAGCAGGCGGAGTTGATAGAGCGAGGGCTAATGGGCTTTCCCAGTTTGTGCAGGAACTGAGCAGGAGTTCCAGCCTAACGATAGTTGTTGTTTTGTTTTTTCAAGACAGGGTTTTTCTCTGTAGCCCTGGCTGTCCTGGAACTTGCTCTGTAGACCAGGCTAGCCTCCAACTCAAAGAGATCCACCTGCCTCTGCCTCTGCCCTGCCTCTGCCTCTGCCTCTGCCTCTGCCTCTGCCTCTGCCTCTGCCTCTGCCTCTGCCTCTGCCTCTGCCTCTGCCTCTGCCTCTGCCTCTGCCTCTGCCTCTCGAGTGCTGGGATTAAACGTGTGGCCACCACACCTAGCTTAGCTCTGCTTTTGATACATACATGGGCTTATGGGTGTTTGGGTTTGCCTTATCCTTCAAGGAAGCAGTGGAATTTACAAAGTTGAACTCGCACATTGAAGTTATTGAGCAACTTACACAAGAGGCCATGACCTGAACTCCCAGCCGCGAGATCCACGTGGCAGTGCTTGGGCCTGGGGAGCTGAGGACAGCTCACATCTGTGCTTATGTAACCCTGCTTCCCAGCTTTCAGAGCCAAGAAAACACACAAGCCAGCCCAGCAGGGCTGAGAGCCTGTAGAAGCACACGCCATGCGCCACACAGCGAGAATGCCTCGGCTCAGCCTGAGGATTATCGTGAAGTACTCAGGCCTCTGCTGTCTCTTGTTCCTTTTCCTGTGTTCATAGGCAGTTCGGAGAACTGGTAGCAGAGGCCCCTGTTTGTGAATGGTATCAATCCTTGCCTGCCTGGAGTCTTGTAACTTTACTTTTTTCTAGTCCTACTTTTAATGATGGTTCTTAAATACTTTAATCTTCCTTGTGGGCCACCAACCACCAGAGGTAGTGGAAAAGAAAGGATCCGGGAAGTGGACCTGTTTAGAAAGGTTCTTTGGAACAACTCCCGTCTGTGTTGTCTAGAAATTGGCAGTTCACTTCACAGGTCAGCAGGCAGCGGCAGCTCGATCCACTCGAAAACACCTCACAGATACACCAGCAGTCCAGTTCAGTAGAGTCAGGTTAGCAACAGTGGTGACACAACTAGCAGAGACAGCCAGGCCTCCTTGAGTCAGCAGGAGGAACCAACAGGAACACCAGGAGAAGTTCTCTAGCTGTATCCCTTTCAGGGAAGATCAGTGAAGAGTTGAGACCCACAAGCGTTGCACAGCTAGCTCTACCAGCAAGCCAAGCTCTGTCTCTGTCACTCTGTGGCGTCTTATTTATTCTCTCCACACATCATGTGTCCTCCACGTGCCTTGCCTCAGCACATGCATCCAATCAACCCTGGTCCTTGGAAGCAGCAAAAACCAGAAGTTTTTTGGTGCATTTCTCTCTATGGTGTCTCAAAGAATCCTTCATCACATGTCCTTCACATGCTTGCTTTAGCAGAACATCCTCTCCTGTGTCTGCTTCATCGAAACATTCCTTTATGTGTTTGCCCCAATAAAACACTATCTAACCGACTTTCCAAAGAACCCTTAAGTGTCCACTTCAGAGTCGAGTTTCTCAGATTTTTCTCATTGAGGTAGAGCTGGGTGTGCAGTGGAGGCTAGCCCTACAGTATGGCAGGCAGGAGGTCTGCAGCTTCCTGGCTGAGGAGCGAAGGAGACAATCACCTATGGGCCTGCTGCTGCTGCACACTCTTCACTGGAGAGGCGTGAGCTGCAGGATTCCCAGAATGTGGGGGTGTCAGAGAGGTGGGGGTGGGGTGAGGTACTCTCCATGTATTGGGGACATGATGAGCTGTGAGAGGGGTGAGGAGGGGAGGATGGGCGTGAGAAAGGCTCATCAGTGGCCAAGCTCTGTGGAGCCATTGGAAGAGCACATCCTTGGTCAGCTGGTGACCAGAGTGTTTTCATTTAGATTTACTACATATCCAATAAGGAGCTTCTGGGAGGTGAGAATATTCTTGTCTGGGCTCTTTCTCCAGTTCCCTCAGCTCACCCTTCTTTAGCTGGCATACAAATTGGCACTCAGTTTGGTACCCAGAAAGCCCTGACTGACACAAATGTTCTTGACTTATCAACTACAAGGAGCGTTTGAATGAAACAAATGCTTCAGAATAAAGGCTGGTTCGTTCTTGGTAGGGTCCCAGGGACTTGGTCAGCATTATTGATACCGTGTGTGTGTGTGTGTGTGTGTGTATGTCACATACATGCATTCGTGTGACAGAGGCAGACAGAAACAGAGAGAGAGAGAGAGAGAGAGAGAGAGAGAGAGAGAGAATGAATGAATGAATTGGAGTTGAGTAGGAAGAGGTGGGAATGAAGATAGACTGCCCATGTCTGCTCCCTGGCTGGGTAGACAGCAGTGTTGCAGCAAGGGATCGTTGGAGGACAAATAAGTTAGACAGTAGGTGCCAGAGGGTATTCTGACTGGTGTTATCTGAGGTGGGTTAATTAAGGTGTCTGTGCACCTAGGTAGTGAGCAGAGAGATGGGAAATGGAAACAGAATTTGGAGAATGGTTATTTCACCTGGGTGAAAAAGGGACAATGATTGTTACCAAGGAAAGAGGCCGAGAAAGCATAGTTGACAGGTAGGAGAGACATGAGTGGACATGGTGCTGGGTAGTTAAGGTTTCTTCCTACCCTTCTATCTATCTAGGATATTCATTTCTTCCTTTCTGCTTGGTCATTTATGCCATCTTGGGAGCAAGAAAGACCAGAAAAGGGTTTTCAGAAGATCCTAGTTTGGGGTCTGTTCTTCCCAGTTTTAACCAGCACTCTGAGCCGTTGGGACTAGAATTCATCTGGTCCAATATTTATAATTTATGAATGGGAGTAGATAGAAATGATCAATGCCCATGTCTGGAGGACAGATAAGTTAGACAGTAGGTGCCAGAGGGTATCCTGAGTAGGTGTTATCTGAGGTGTGTTAATTAAGATGACCAAGGGTCATCCAGTAAACCACTGATGCGGCCGCACTAGGGTACAGGCTCCCCTCTCTTATTTGAGGCTCTTTACCTCAGCATCTTTCCACAGGGGCAACACAGGACACTTTTCGCCCTGCTGGTATGTATACCTGTGGAGGCTTGGCAGACACATGTGAACACCTGTTTTCTGGGTTGGTTTCAGAAAGTATAAGCAAGCCGGTAGGAAGGCAATCCAGATGCCCCTTGGGGTCTTGTCAATAGGGTTTATGTTTTTCAATGCCCCTACGGATGGCATGGGGCCTCCTGAAGAAAGAAGAACCCAGTGATGGGTCCTGAGTTCAGTGTACCTTGGCATCTCCCAGAGGTCTTGTCTTAGGGTTGGGGAATTGAGCTCCTAAGCCTAGTGAGTCTCGTGAGCAAGACTGGGAATCTCTAAGGACCTTTCTTGTCTGAAGGTTCAAGGCTTGTGAAAATGTACCACCAAGTTCTCTGTTGTCCAGTTTACTAGTAAGAGTTATTTGGGGTCTGGAATGAGTCAGTCGGTAAAGTGCCTCCCTTTCAAGCATAAGGACCTGAGTGCAGATGCCTAGCTCCAAGGTTTGACAGCATCCATCTGTAGCGCCTGTGCTGGGGCAGGGAGCAGGAACAGAGACAAGCAGATCCCTAGAGTTCAGCCTGGCGAAGTCATTGAGCTCCAGGTTCAGTGAGAAAACTTATCTCAAAAATTACAATGGAAAGCAGTCAAGGGGGAAAAAACAGTGTTGACCTCTGACTTCAGACTCACAGCCCTGTACACACCCGTAGGTACATACATACACAGCACATGGACACACTGAACCCACAGTCTCTTGAGCTTTTTGTTAATGTCCCACCCAAGATCAGCTGAGTTGGACTGAGACTGTGTGTTTGTGGCAGTGTCCTTAGGAGATCCTCTTGATAGGATTGAGATCTGCTGTACCAGGTGACCCCTAACACTGTCCTCAAGCAGAGAGAGTGCCTGCTCACCTCAGGGCTTCTTGGGAGGTCAGAGCTGGCTGGGACAATAGCAGTATTGTTAAGAACTGGTTCTGCAAAACCCCTGACCTCCAAAAGGGAGGCCACAGGCTGGATTCAAGGCACAGCTCTTTTGAGTTTGAGGCTGTCCTTCCTTGTCTAAGCTCTGTTTCTCAAGAGACTCAAAGGATGAATGCCTGTCTGTCAATGCAAAAGTTAGCTGGTTCAAGGAAGTGGGAAGGGCTAAAGAAATAGTCAACCAAGCCTGGGAAGACGGCTTGAGTGCTTGGCCTCATTGTGTGCCAGGCCGCACAACTTTCACCACGAAGGTGATTTGATCAGTACTGTGTCTCAGAAGAGAGTGAACGAATGGAGGCAGGTCCTGTGGTGAAGGAGCAGGGAGATAAGATGGAAGAGGATCCCCAGAGAGGGAGAGAAGATAGCAGCTGTCCAGAAACGCTTACCAGACAGGGGACAGGCTCATGGCTTCCTTTGCTAGAGGTAGATTTTAGGAAGACAGCTGCACCCTAGGGATATGAGCTACTTTGTTTGTTGTTGTTGTTGTTGTTTGTGTTGTTGTTTTAATCAAAAGGACAGACTGTAGCCTGCACAGAGATGGGGACAAATGAGTGTTTGTCATTCATGTGTTTCAGGTGACTCTGATCTGCTTAGTGTCCCACCTTCTGTGGCTTCCTCCCAGAGTTCTAGTGCCTGATTTGTTTGCCATGTGAAGCTAGACACCGCAGAATAACAGTTCCCCAAATGACGTCAGTTTAGTGACGATGTAGTTAGGAAATTGTGAGGTAGAGAACCTCGAGGGGCTTTGTGGCTGCACAGTTTTTCCAGTGCCCTTGGATGCTTTCCAGAAGCATGATTTAATCTGTGCAGCTCCCATCCTGACTTGTCCTGAGCGTAGTTTTTCTACTGAGCATCTTGCTGGGCTCATGTCTCTGGAACCTATTTTGAGGATGTCTGAGGATCGTGGAGTACTGTGAGCCTGGGCTTACAGTCTTGGGTCTCTGTCTGGACCACTTTGTGCATCCACAGGCTCTTTTCTTCCCTCTGTCCCTGACCATGTCAGAATCTGCTGTCTGCCTTCCCCTAGTCTTTTGAGCCAAGCACTTTCTTACTGACCCATTTCTCTGACTTCTTCTTCCAGGACAAGAACTTTGGAGCCATCCTGACCTCACCTTCTCAGTTCACACTGCTACTTTATCAGCCATATTTCTAAGCTTTTTTTTTTTCTTTGAATGATCCTTCTAGCTCATTCCTTTTGTGTCTCCTCCTTTTACTCTGGGATCTTGGGGCCTCCAGCCTTCTCCTTTGAGTCCCCTCTACTCCCCCGCTGTCTTCATTTTGACTCTGATTTCCTCTACAGTGATTCGCCCACACCACACCTGCTCCTTCCCTTTCCTCAGTTAGATTAGGTTTAGAAAAAGCCGTGTTAGTCGTTTGTCTAAAACCACACAGATGGCAGGTGGCAAAGCTCAGGATTTCTGAGAAAGTGTTTTCTCATCTGTGCTCACCGGGCTGTACCATAGCAGTCAAGTGGTCTGAGCAGAAACTGATTCAGTCTTATAATGCAGTCCGAGGAGGAGGATCTCTTGAATAGGAAATGCTCCGCAGGTAACTAACTGTATGGGTTTGCCCAGGACTGGGAGTTCCTGGAACAAGGTTTCCTAAGTTGACTGGTCACACTAGGGCTGGGCATGAATGCTTTTTCTAAGCACCCTGTCTCCTCCCTCTTCTAGAAGGAGGAGCTGTCCCCTCTGTAGCTGTGGTCTGGTCAGCTAATGCAGTCTGCAGCAGAGTGGACCCTGTGGCTGGCTAACTTCTTCCTTCCACCTCTCTAGTTGGCCCCATGGTGATTGACTTTAATATTCCTGTGGACCTGGAGCTTTTGGCAAAGAAGAACCCAGAGATAAAGATGGGTGGCCGTTACTCCCCCAAGGACTGTACCTCTCCTCACAAGGTGGCCATCATTATCCCATTCCGTAACCGGCAGGAGCACCTCAAATATTGGCTCTATTACTTGCACCCAGTCCTTCAGCGCCAGCAGCTCGACTATGGCATCTACGTCATCAATCAGGTGAGGTTTGGGACCTGGGACAAGGGAGGTGGAACTCAGGCACACAAATGTGTGCTCAGTGAGAGCTGAGGGAAGGGGGTGATCTCAGTTTACAAGGACGTACCAACTCTGTCACTGCTGCTGTCCTTTAAACAGTGCAATGAGCTAAGTGCCAAATGGTATGCTCCCTTGTTGCTATTAGCTCTGTTAACTAAGAGAAATAGATGGGGCGTGCTTGGCTTTTTAGAGGTAACCTTCCAGCAGAAGTGAAAGAAAAAGATATCTCCGATGATTGCAAAGTAAAACACTGATTATTTACCATTTTTAGGTTACTATAGTTTTCTTCCTACTACTCTACTGCTGCTGCTGCTGCTAATAATAATAATAATAATAATAATCACTCCAAAACAATCCATTTTTGTTTCAGATTATTTTGGGGCAACTTTGAAATTTATCCAGCTTGGCAGTCAGTATCATTCTTCTGGGGCATCCTTAAGAGACCATATGTATGTCTCTACAGCCAGCCGTGGGTGAAAAGTCTGCGAGAGTCCTATTCTAGAGCCTCAGAGAGCGATATGGACTAGGCTGAGTTTCCCGCTACACCTCAGATTGTGTGTCAGGCTCTCATCTACTTAGGATACAAATGCTGAAAACTTACCAGCCTCTATCACCACAACCCAGATTCAAATAGATCTAAACCTTTTTAAAGGTTCTTTTGAGGCAGGGTTGCACTGTGTAGCCCTGGCTGTCCTGGAGCTCGCTTTGTAGACCAGGCTGGCCTCGAACTCACAGAGCTCTGCACCTGCCTCTGCCTCCTGGGTGCTGGGATTATAGGTATGCCACCACCTGACTCACATGCTACTTTAAATTGTAAACAAACTGCTTTGTAGCAAAGTCTTCACCTTCCTAAAGTAGTCTGGAAGCTTCACGACAACAGATCTTACAGTTCTTTCAGCACCCCTGTAACTGAGGCAGCTCTCAGCTGTCCCGGCTTCCCTGATGTAATAAAGGAAGCAAAAGAAAAAAAAAAGATAAAAGATAGTAGCAATCTTACTACCTCAAGCAGGTTCAAAGTTTATGTTGAAGTAAAGAGACAAACAGTCTTTCCAAACACATTTCAGTGAAACTTGGCACCCAGGTAAGCCAGGCTCATCAGCACACCTACATTACAGTATATCCATGAATCTCAGTATTGGGGATAAACTTGAGAAAAGTTATATTCATGGGGAAACAGTAGTGCTCATTCAGCATACTGAAAAAAAGCAGTGTTTTTCGTTTTTATTTATTTGATTTATTATTTTTAAGTTCTTGGCGCACGCCTTTAATCCCAGGACTCTGGAGGCAGAGGCAGATGCAGATCTCTGAGTTCGAGGCCAGCCTGGTCTACAGAGTGAGTTCCAGGACAGCCAGTGCTATACAGAGAAACCCTGTCTCAAAAAACAAACAAACAAATAAGCAGAAGTGTGTGATTGGACAATGACTGTCTAATGCTTTTGAAGCTCAGAGGAAGGAGAGAAGGCTGTGTTCTGGTATATCCAGTACAGGAGTTCCTAAATGCGAGGAAGGCAGACCTCATTGTTTTAGAACCTTCCATGCACCAGCACCCTCTGACCTCCGGAAGCACTTCCTTAGCTAGTCTAGACAGCTATTTTCCAAGAATCATCTCCAGTGATGAGTGTTCTATGAGTCACATTTTGGAGAAAACAACCCTAAATTACCCACTCTCTGCCTCCACCTTACTTCCCCTGGGATACTAGGAACTCCCCATTCTCCTTTTACCCCACTTGTACCTTAGAATCAGAAAAGGAATCTTTTTTAGGAGTTGGGGGTGTAGCTCCGAGGTAGAAGGCCAAGCATTCATGTATCCTCAACTTGAGTGCCGTGCCAGCCTTGAAGCAAAGCGAAAAAATAATATACTTCCCCGTCACTGTTTGCTAGGACTTGCCTAGACCCTAGAGGGCAGGGAGTAGAAGATTCTGCTCTGTGTCAGAGAGAAGCGGTAACCAGTAGAGATAAGTACTGGTCACATAAATAACAGTGGGTTGCAACTAAACCCCACTTAGATTCCCAATAATGTCCCCCCACTGGGCCACAATAGCTCTTCTTGAGGCTGTTTATCCTCTTCCTAGTGTGTTTCTCAAAGTCTGGTATCCAGGGCTGTGAGTGAGCCCCACACCAGGAGAACCACTTCCCAGTCTGTGATCATGGGCAGGCCATGTAAGCCTTTGCATGTTGCCTCTGCCTGGTACCTTGCTGATAAATTCCTTATTGTTCTTCCTGCCTCCTGCTTTAGTCCAGTGTAGTACCAATGTCAGGGTCTTGCCTCCCACATGTTAGGGCCTCTATGGGGTTAAAAGATAATGTATATCGGTGTGAGACAACAGGCTCTCAGAAGACTCAGGGGCCATGCCTTATAAACTTCTTTAGGAGAAGGATTGTGTCCTAAGTCTAGTGAGTTTTTATGCTTTATACTGTCTGTTAACCTTGTTCAATGTAGGCCCCTCCAGTCACTATGAAACTTAAAGCTCAACATAAGTGTGCTGGAGGGGAGTGTGGGAGGTGCTCCCCAATTGTTGCAGAGAGGGGCGAGGGTATCCTTTGGGATTCTGTCTCTCCTCTTGCCATATGTATGTGGGTCCTGCTAGAGTCTCAGCATAGCCTACTTGGTGTCATGGGTCCTACTCTGACACATAGGTATCTGGCTAAGTCCAGCACTGGGATGGCCCTTGGTGTGACTGGGATGGACCTTGGTGTGGAAATGAATGTTAAGGTGTCATATAGCAAACAGGGAATGCATTTTGTCGCTCATACTTCAGTTAGAAAAGAACAAAAACAGGTAATAGAAAGGCTGCTACCTGGTAGCACCAGCCTTAAATAAAAAAGACAAAGAAAGAATGAAAGACAGAGGTAAGAAGCTTTAGAGAGTATCCATCATAAAAATTACAAACAGTCATAACCGCTGCAGTGCTTTATCCCAGTGTCAGCAGCTGGGAGACTTTCCTAGCATCACTTACATTGCTTCTGTCACCTTTGTTTCCTCATCTTTCTGGCCCTGCCCATGTCACGTCTCTACCTTAAAGCCTTCAACAACTTCCCCTGCCATGGGCGAGGGCCTGAGTGATCTGAAACCTTAGCGTGTGTGATGCCACCTGAGTCTAGTCCTGACCTACCTCCAGCCAGTTCTCCTTGTCACCCTTCATACAGCATGCCACAGGCTGTTGTCCTCATCTGGACACTTGTCTCCTCCTCCTTGTGCCTCTGCTTACTCTGTGCATGGGCCTCCCCCAGCGGCTTTCTCTGGATATATTTTAAGCCTCTTTCCTTTACCTCATTTGCTCTGTGAAACCCCTGAAGTAGAGGTGACCTCTCCTCCTTCCCTTGGTACAAGGGACAATTAACATTTTTGTGCCTCATTTTGGACCTTGATCCTTAGTTCCTGGCCAGACTCATTCCCACGTGTCTAACCATGGATTTCCTCCACAGTCCAGAATGGACTCTGCAGAGTTTGGAACATGGAGTATCTTTCCTTGAGTCCTGCTCACTTATTGATACCCACACTCGGGACCCCCTGCCCCTAGTTCTCTGGCTGGCTCCATTCCTGCTGGAAGCACAGTCTCCTCTCCCAGCTTGGCCATATTATGACCCTTTCAAAACGGACATAGTTCCTCCTCATGACTCTTCACCTGAAGTTCCTGTGAACTGCTGACTGTGGTGTAGGCTGCCTGTGGTAAAACCTTAGGGGAATCTTCCTTTTTGGGGAAGATACAATGTGCTTTAGCCCAGTGCTTGCTCATATCATATAACTCTTTTGAGTCAGACATGATAGGTGATTTATACCTCTAATTGTAGTACAAAAGAGGAGGATTGCAAACGGGAGACTAGCCTCACTACATAGTGTGCTGGGGATAGCCTGGGCCACATAGCAAGCCCAAAACCAAAAGCAAAATCTTTTGTGTTCCTTTGTATTTTGACTTCCATAGACCTCAAGTGAGGGCACTCTGAAGGCTGCTTAGGCAATCAGGTCATGGCCAGTGGCAGGCTGGGATTAGACAGAGTGCTAAGGAATGTTCTGATTGCCATGTTTGTATATTTGGCATACCATGAGGCTTGCTAGATCATGTGAGAGAGGCAGCAGCTTGTGAGAAATAGCTGCCAAGCCCCCAGGGTTCTTTCTGACTTGTGATACTTCTAGGCAGACCTGGCTGGATAGGCTTTGGGAAAGAGAGAGAGCCAGCCTGTGCTAGAAAGGCAGATGGTACTTTGTCTGGCTGTGACTTTGTTCTGTTTTGTTTTTTTCTTTCTTTCTTTTTTTTTTTTTGAAGATGTTTTCTGAAAAAGTGTGTGTGTGTATGTGTGTGTGTATGTATGTATACACTTGTGTGTACATGAATGTAGGTGCAGATAGAGGGCAGAAGAGGGCATCCACTGGAGTTTGAGTTATGGTGGGCAGTTGTTGGCCTCCTAATGTGGTTACTGGGAAGCAAACTCAGGTCCTCTACAAGTGCAACATATATTCCACACCACTGAGCCATCTCCAGCCCCTCCCTCCCAGTACTATTTTAGACTAATACCATGACCTCCAGGAGGTCAGGATGAGCTGTAGTAAAGCAGACCCATGAGGGTGACTGCTTTATGGCCCTCATGATTTGGCTTCTTGATTATCTTTATGTCACTTGTCACCTCTGTCATCTATTTCCTCTTCCAGCTGTCAGTGGGATGTGTGTGGGGGGGTGGGACTTTAGGAGGGGGAGGGCTAAACCATTGACCCTCCCTTTCCTTGGGGCATTGCTGACATGGGAGTGGAGTGGGAATGATGGGAGTGTCTGTCCCCCCAGTCTGAGTGCCGCTGTCTGCTCTGCTGTCTTCCTCTCTGACCACATCTGTGTATTCTCCTGGGGAGTGTCATGTCACTCACTGTACTCAGTTGCTAATGAATGACCTCCAGACATTGTTCTGGGAAATGCCATTTTTCTCTACGTGTCCTTGGTTCCACAAAAAAGGGAATGACCGCGTATTTGGACTTGGCTTTATTGTAAGGGTGGTCCGATGAGTCCCTGTTGCAGCCTGAGGTTCTCCCCTCCCTCTGCCCAGCTCCTTTGCCATGCCATTTTTCCCTTCTAGTGGGGACTTCTTTACCTTTCCTTGTCAATCCTGTTTGTAGCATAGCAAGCTGGAGGAGGAGCTCCTATTTGTGGGCGGCTTCTTACTTTTCACCTACCTTCTCTTCTGTCCTCTCTGCCTCCTCTAAAGAAAGAAAAGCCGACTTACCTACCGCTGCTATCCTAACTACTGCTGCCACCTCCACCGCCACTGCTGCTGCCACCGCCACTCTGGTAATGTCCTCACATCTGACACAGTGCCAGGCCTTTCTGGCCCGGGGAGGGAAGCTGTGAATAAGCCCCTGGGACTGTGCTATCCTCCAGCTGAGGTGCCTCCCATGCAAACACAGGGCTGCTGTGGGCTTGTTGGGAATACATCGAGATCAGTGGAAGCCACCTCATGGTGCAGAGCCCAAGAGACTTTGCTGACTTTAGATTAAACCAGGATAGGGCTCACAGTGTATGTATATAAATGTTTATATCTTGTCTTTCTCTTCAGGTCCATATCATTAGCATCTCCCATGCTGTTTCATAGTCTCCATATTCATAACCTTGATGCTTTCATAGTAGTTGATCACTGAGTTCTACCACAGTTAATCCTTCTCTTTATTAGAAGCCTAAATAAACAGTGGCAAACATCCTCAAGTCTCAGGTTTGCTCTGCGTTGGCTTCTTCTGCATTCAAGATTGTTTCCTCAGGCTAGATTTTCACACATATGTATGTAAAGAAAGACTTTGCACATTTTTATAGTTGACTGATACAAATAGACATTGGTTTTTGAAAGAGAAATCTGTTTTTAGCTTGTATCTTACACACCCTGGAAGTGCTTAGTGCCACCTTTTTGCTGTGGGACTTCTATAGGAAGTCTCAGTGCCTTGGGCCCAGGTAGAGAGGCAAGTCTTCTGCCCTGGCCTCTGTGAACTGGGGCTTTAAGCTGACCTCTGCATACATCACCCCAAAATCCCTGTGCTGTTCTCCCGGCCCGTGTTCTGGGAAGTCAGTGTGCTCACCCTTGTGACTACTGTCACAACAGAGAATTGCCTCCTGTACTGGCTGGTTTTGTGTGTCAACTTGACACGAGCTGGAGTTATCACAGAGAAAGGAGCTTCAGTTGAGGAAATGCCTCCATGAAATCCAGCTGTAATTTTCTCAATTAGTGATCAAGGGGAGAGGGCCCATTCTGGGCTGGTAGTCCTGGGTTCTATAAGAAAACAAGCTGAGCAAGTCAGAGGAAGCAAGCCAGTAAGTAACATCCCTCCATGGCCTCTGCATCAGCTCCTGCTTCCTGACCTGCTTGAGTTCCAGTCCTGACTTCCTTTGGTGATGGACAACATTGTGGAAGTGTAAGCTGAATAAACCCTTTCCTCCCCAATTTGCTTCTTGGTCATGATGTCTGTGTAGGAATAGAAACCCTGACTAAGACACCTCCCAAGAGTATGGGCCCTTGTTCTGAAGAGCCTGTGTCTTTTACTTACTGGGCAAAAAACTTAAGTCTCAGATTCAAGGTTTCTTGGGGACTGTGTCTAAGCCCAAGGCCACCAACTTATTATGCATAAAAAGTAGACCCCAGCATCTAGGAACTGAAAGAAGAGTAGGTATTAGCCCACCACAGATTCTGCATAATCCCAGCCTCTCACCTCACTCCTCTGGGCACCACCTCCAGCCTGTCTGCGGTTCTAAGATCCACACTGCGGCCTGCAGGAATGGCCAGCCCGAGCTTCCTCGGCTCTGAGCTCTCCTTGCCTTCCCACAACCCACTCAGCCGAGGTCTTCTTGGCATCTGAGGAGGCACAGAAAGACGCTCAGGGTGTTGTCAGCAAGTGCCATTGGCTACAGACCTGCCCCTGGATTTGAAGTTAACCTGAGTAGGAGTGACTTTGTAATGGGGTGACAACAACCTAATTTCTCCCATCGCTGATATTCTGATTCATAGAGAATCCTGGGAGCAGCTTTGTTGTTGAGCTGCCTGTTGCTGGAGGAGAAGCATGCATGATGTGTCCTCAGGCCATCTAGGTCTCAGGATGTGTCTGCTGGTGACAACGTGTAGGCACACATCCCTGGAAGGACAGAATGAATATTCCAGAGACTGTTGAGACTTGGACAGGGTGAAACATGGCTTGCTTTAGCTGGTCCTCTGGCCTTTCTTGCAATCAAAGGAAGTCACTTTTGCCCTCCTTAACTTCTGAGACTCAGGATTTTCCTGGAGATTAGACTAGACTCTGACTCTGGTACCCGTTCTGGCCCCCTCCCCCAAAAGGCTCTCATAAAGACACGTGCTTAGGGCCAGGTGGGCATTAGGAACTCTGGCTTGAATTCTTCCTTTAAGGAGGAATTAAAATTTTTCCCACCATTACTTCCTAGGCTTTCCTGTCTTACATGACTCATACAGCAGCTTTCTAATTGAGCTGGTCTCCTGTCTTTTCCTGGATTGAAACCAAATCCCTCCTGACATGCAAAACGTAGTATAAGGCTAAGGCTCCCTATGGCCTAGAGAGCCCACCTCTCCCACTGTGTTGAATTCTTGTTTCTAAAACGCTTCCTTTTCTCCAGAGTTTTTACAGATCTTTCCCCACACGATGCCTCCTTCCCCAGCCCAGTGCGTCTCTCTCTTGTCTGTGTCCTCAGTCGTTTAGAGATTTTAGCTATTTGGGGGTTTTTCTTTGTTCTGCCTGTTTTCCCCCTTAAATTAGGAAGGGATAACTATAAATCTTGTCTACCAGTGTGAGATGTGAGAAGCCCACTTTTGAAAACTGGATCATGCTGGGCATGGTGGTGGGGCATGACTTTAGTGCCCGTAGTCAGTCTCTGTGATTCTGAGGCCAGGCAGGTGTATACAGTGAGATCTTGTCTCAATACGCAAACGGACAAAAACCAAAACCCCAAACCAACCCAAACCAAAGTAAAAAACAACAACAACAAAAAGCTGAGTCATTTTTTAAAAAGAGGTATGTGCTTCAGTGTGAAGCTTCTCCTCCCCAAACTTTCCACTGGGCATTCCCACACGCCACCTCACTCTCTAAAGGTCTCTCACTTTGTTCTGCCGCTGGAGGCTTAATCATGTGAGCCACAGGCTAATTCAGTTAAGAATTAAGCCTAATCCTGTTTAGAAATGCCCTGTCTGTCAGAGAAGCAGGGATTGAGGGGGACTCTTGAAGTTCGTAAGAAAGGCCATGAGCAAACGGTATAGAAGGTGGAGTCACCAGGAGTGTCAGGAAACAGCCACAGGACTCAAGCATTTTGATAGTCTGATAACTAGCTCCAGATGGATGAAAAGTCTGTTTCCATAATCATGGTAGTAGCTGAATTTTCACCAGGTAGGGCATTAAGGCCTTTCATGCACTATTGTGACAAAGCAGGAAACTGAGGCCAGAAGTATAATTCATCCATTCACTTAGCCAGTAAGTGGAGAAACTAGAATGAAAGTATCCGTCTTGTCTCAGTTGTGTATTTGGCCTGGTCTGGCATGAGGTACTTGATAAATTTGCATTTAATTGAATGAAGCCATAGATGGTGATGGGGTGGGAAGGAGGCTTGTGAAGAGGGTGTATTCTATCTCTAAGGAGGTGGAGTACATCTTAGAAAAAGATAATTGGCTTTGCATGCTGTCTTTCTGACCAAGAAAGGAAAGCATTTCACCCAAAGAAACCCAGAAAAATACTTTACTTTTCTGCAGTCTTGAGGAAAGAAGAGGAAGATCCATTTGGCCTGTCTTCCCATTTCAGGCCCCTAGTGGGCCACAGCACATCCGCTGACTGGTACCACAAATTTTTCCTTCTTCCTGGTTCATACAGATGACGTTACTTAGAGGAGGCCTACGAGGGAGAATGTAGCTCAGGTTATTTTGGAAATTGTCTGACTAGTTCTGAAAGTGGTCCAGACAGCCAGAGTCCTTTCAGAGTTGAAGGAACTGTGTGTGTACTTCTTCTATTTATGGGCTGTGGCCCCCAAAGTATGTGTTCATGGTTCCAAATATTGAGCTCCTGGAAAGTGAACACTGCATAGTCTTGAGCAATGCTTAGATCAAACAGTCATTGCCAGCAGGTCCTGAGAAGGTACAGAGAAGGCCACCAGAAACCAGTCCCCTCACCCACGCCAGATCCTGGGAGTATGCTAAGAGAAAGGGCATACTTGTATGTTTGGAGATACCCTTAGGGGTTAGAGTCTATGGGAATTTATCCCACTTACTAGAAAAGTGATCTCTGGGGCTTTATGTTCCAAAGTGTAACTTGGGTTGGGACAATGGCTATTAAAAACTGTCAAGATGATCAAGCCATATACCACAAGGTAGAAGCACTTACTCTGTGCCTTGTATATAACATTCCCTGGGGAACACTAACAATATGTTGTTACAATAACAGTGGTTCTAATAACCTCTTGGTTTTCCTATTCACTTTCTATTCAGTGGACTTTTTTGCCCCATGCCTTATGTGGAATTAGTTGAACTCAGAGTTTCAGATCAACTCCTTATGGTAGAGCAGCCAAAGAACATAGTGTTCTTTTTTGTTCGGTATGGTTGAAGGGCTTTGATTGAGCTGAAGAAAGGAGCTCCTGTGTGCTAGGTAGTTGCTTCATGTAGTCATTGTTTTCTAACTTCCTGGTACCTCCCTTTTTCTGAGTAGTTCGTTTGTCTGTTATCTACCTGATGGACAGCCCATGGAATGGGCCACAGTTTTCATCCAGGGACAGCGAGAGAGGCGTTCTCATCTATGGGCTACAGGCCCTTGTGGGACAGTGATACTCAGAGTGGAGGCTCCAATCCCTTGATCCCCAAGAGTTTCAGGGAAAAAAGCCTTCTTCGTAAGTGAAGATTCCAAAGTGTGGGGCCTTCACTGCTTCATGGCACTCTAGGAGATTAGAATGCAAGCATATGTTCAAGAAGAGCTTTGTGACCTGCTAGGGGTAAAGGGCAGCAGGCCCATGTTGGGACCATCTCTGCTCACCATGGGCCACAGGAACCAGTAAGAACCAACATCCCCAGAGTGATCCTCAAGGAGCAGCTTTGGTCAGAACTTTACAGAAAGCACCATCATCTACCATTGTACATTGTAACTTGTTCATCAGTCTGTCTGTCCATCCATCCATCCATCCATCCATCCATCCATCCATCCATCCAATCCATCTATCAAGCTAGACAGCAACTATTACACTTTTATTTGATGACAGTGAGGCACTAGTTGACTAAAAAATGAAAATGTAAGTCTTTGTGACACATTTTTATGGGTGACACTGGAATAAACAAGGTAAGTCATTAAAACATGAACAGTCTTTCCACCATCAGGCATGGTAACTTGGGCCATCAGCTAGACCTAAAGCAGGTGCTTTGTCTCTAAATCTATCATGTGTATCTGACTGCTTCCTGCTATACACTGTGAGCATTATGAAGGCAAGAATTGAGTGAGGGTCACCACATTCCTTCAGCAGCTAACTGATGGTTCGATAGACATGTAGAAGTCCAACAGTATGTCAGTTAGACTGGAACAGATTGGAGGTAAAGAGGCACCCAATTTTCACTACTTCCTGAGTATTGTTGCTGGAGTCTATAATAAGTGACATGTGTTTAAATGCCTTTCACCTTTTATTTTAGAGCTATATGGGTTCCCATGCACACGCACTTGAACACACACACACACACATACACACACTCAAACTTACTTTGAAAGAGTCTGACTATATTCCAAACTGCTCTGGAGCTTGGCTGGTCTCAGACTCATAATCTACATACTTTGGGCTCCTGGGTGCCAGATTACAGGTGGGTGCCACCACTCCTGGCCATTATAATTGTCTGTCTGTCTGTCTATGGCAACTCTCTTTCATTATGTGACACATACGACTTGTTTAGCTGCTTCCCCAGTGATGCTTATGTAACTGTTTGCAGTCTGCTACTATGATGCATACTTTACAGGGAACAGTATTGTTCACAGTTTGTCATACACATGTAAGCCTTTCTGCTGAGCAGACTCCTGGAAATGAGGTTGCTGATTCAGGGGGTTGACACTCAGGATTGATATGTGAAGTAAGGGCAGAAAACTGAAGCCCAACAGTTACCTGACGGCCATGTGTAGCAGACCCAAATCCTTGTGAGTGTTCTGCTCAAAGGTCTTGTGACATCTAATAGCACTTCTTGTTTCTGCATCAGGCTGGAGACACCATGTTCAATCGAGCTAAGCTGCTCAATATTGGCTTTCAAGAGTCCTTGAAGGACTACGATTACAACTGCTTTGTGTTCAGCGATGTGGACCTCATTCCGATGGACGACCATAATGCCTACAGGTGTTTTTCACAGCCCCGCCACATTTCTGTTGCAATGGACAAGTTCGGGTTTAGGTAAGACATGCTCAGCCAGAGTCTGCTGCAAATGTGATAGGTTTTCCGGTGTGAACTAGAAAATGTAGTTCCTCTGTAGTGCCCTAGGCTCTGCAGGAAACCACCACCTCTGAGAAATGGTTGCTTTTTAAAAAGTCTACAGTCGTTTCTTGCTGGAGAAAAGAGTCCAGCAGTCCCTATAATTACTGTGTATCCTGATAGCAGTTCTTAGTGTTTGGCATGGCTCTTAGGTTCAGGCTCCCAACAGTGGCTGCATCTCCTCACTTTCTGTCTCCCTCTGCCCCACATAGTTTGAGAAACACTGATTCTAGAGATTGGATATCTCCACAGATGTCCTTCAGCATTTTCAAAGAAACATGGTTCTTTGTTCTAAGAAAAGCATGTGTTCCTGCTCAAACATGGGGCTCTGACTTTTGTATCACAGTGCTAGTGATGAGGCAGGGGCAGCAGTGTGCACCAAACCTTAACAGGTTTGGAAGATGGCCTTATAGTCAGTTGTTGAACCTTATAAGTCAAATGCCCAGGCATAGTGGTGTATACCTTTAATCCCAACACTCTAGAGGCAGAGACAGGTAGCTCTCTACAGTTTGAGGTCAGCCTGGCTATATATACTGAGTTCCAGAACAGTCAAAGTTTTATAGCAAGACCCTGTCTTTAAATAAAAAAGAATAAAGTAAATAGATGTGCATTTTACTTCACAGTCCATCCTTGTTTGCATTAAAGGATTACTCATATTTGAAATGCATTATCTTTTCCCTCCTTAAATAAACCTGAGGCTTCAGGAACCTGAGCTGCAGCTCCCTGAGTTTAGGCTGGGGGCAAGTATACTTGGCCTGTGCAAACAGCCTTTGTGTGAACACAGCTGCTCTGTCAGACTCAGGTGTTCTCAGCCTCTCAGCCTCCCTTCCCTTGATGGGGGCACGAGAGCTATAGGACCACACAGAGCTTAGGTCTCCCCAGGGTCAGAGCTGTTCAGGACCTACCCAGAACATCCCATTTAGACTCATCAGGAGCCGATCTGTACCCGCTTGTCTTCCCTCTTCTTGAGTGTCTTCCCTTTAACAGGTTTGTACTCTGACCCTCCTCATTCTTCTCCTGAAGTGTGATGATGAGGCCCGAGTAACCACCGAGTTCTTTACCGTAACACCAACAATGGTTTACAGACACCCTGCTGATGACTGGTAGATAGAGCAGGTAGATAAGAAAAGGAACAGAGACAGCAAAAAAACTGTATCTACTCAAGATAGTGCACACTTCCACTGGAGTAGGAATCTATTTCTAGAAAACCTATTTCTATCTAACCTATTTCTGACTAACAAGACCTATTATTAGTCCAGCAACCTTTGGTTTTAACCAACATTAAAGAGATGTGTGTGTGTGTGTGTGTGTGTGTGTGTGTGTGTGTGTGTTAGAGCTATATAGCTATATAGCTCAATGATAGAACAGTTACCTACCATGCTTGAAGCCATGGGTTCATTCTCCAGTTATACATTTGACATCATTCCCAAAAAAGGTGTGTGAGGTGTGCCAAAAATGGATAATTTGATCCTTTAGTAGTATCATCTGAATCTGAATCCATTGTTAATTCAAGCAGAACTCCAGGGGTCTTTCAGAACTAGTCTTCCAAACCAGTGAGGTGCTCTGTCTCTGTAATTGTAGCAGCTGGGAGGAAGGGGTTGGGAGGATCAAGTGTTCAAGGGTAGCCTAGGCAAGTGAGCTTGAGAGTCTGTGTGTGTGTGTGTGTGTGTGTGTGTATACATGTGTCATGGGAGGTAGGACTGAGTTCCAGGCATTGTGGTGCGTAACTGTAATCTTAGCACTTGAGAAGCCAAGTAAGGCAGGGGAATTGTGAGTTCAAAGCTAACCTTGATACAAAGTAAGACCTTTACTCCACATACAACTTCCTCTCCAGAAAGGAAGAATGGTGTGAGGTAAGCAGAGCCTCCTGCATAAGGATGGTTTTGTCAGGAACAAGGTACATAGAAAGTAGATTTCAGAGCCACAGTTGGAAGAATTGGACTTAGCCTTCCATCACTGACTGGTTTCCTATATGACCATAGGTTCAGTACTGTACTCTTAGGAAGAAAGTAGATTCTACATATCTGTAAGTCTCTAAGATAATCTGAACCCTGACAAAAACACAAATTAAACATCAAAAGCTAAAGGAACCATTTTGGTTCAGGGTTGGATTTAGAAAGATGGTAAATAAGTAAAGCAAATTAATTTTTATATCATTAATCATTAATTTTTATATCATTTAGGGAGATTTCCTCCCAGTGCCTAAGGAGACACTTCAGAAATGTTCACGTGGATCACGCCTTTAATCCACATCCAGAATTTGGGAGACAGGCAGGCAGGTCTCAGGTCAGCCTTGTCTACATAGTGAATTCTAGGCCAGCCAGGGCTACATAGACCCTGTCTCCAAAAAAAAAAAAAAAAAGGTGTGTTTCAGCCATTACATGGGGTAGAGACTTTACTAACCATGGCCCCTGTCTATGTGCTTCCTCTGCAGCCTACCTTATGTTCAGTATTTTGGAGGTGTCTCTGCTCTCAGTAAACAACAGTTTCTTGCCATCAATGGATTTCCTAATAACTACTGGGGTTGGGGAGGAGAAGATGATGACATTTTTAACAGGTAATGCTCACAGTTTCTTTTTCTTCTCTTGGGTTTTCCTTCAGTGTTTGAGTCATTATTCTGGAAGGATTAGCACCCAGGAGGGAGGGCAATCCCCACCCAGCCCCTGGGCTTAGATCTATGCTGTTGTAGGTCTCAGGTAAGCAGAGTCTTGAGAAAAAATGAGCTTCTGGGATTCTTAGAAGAGCTTTGGAAAATGTAAGATGGGAGTGAAATGAGGGGCAGGTTTACTTTGGCTCCCTACGTGGGCTTTCTGTACTGAAGAAGCAAACCTGTGTCCTATGTAAAAGCATTGGCTAAGGAGACGGCTGGCTGTGTAAAGCACTTTCACCTGCCAGCTGGAGAGTGCTTTACATCAGAAGCCATGTAGAGCTGTAAACAGTGTGTGCATCTGTGAACCAGCATGCTCTAGTGATGTGGGCCGTGGGGACAGGACAACCCCCAGATGTGAGAGTCTCAGTTTCAAAGACTTGCATCTCATTGTGGTCCTGTTTTGTTTGTTTTGTTTTGTTTTTTATAAAGCAAGTTTCATCCCACAGAGTCTTTGTGCCATGGTTTTATTTTTGAATTATTTTAACTACAAACAAGGAAAGTCAGAGTAGGGGCTGTAGCGATGGCTTAGCAGGTAAGAGTACATACTGCTTTTGTAGGGAACCCAAGTCTTATTCCCAGCACCCATCTTATGGGTGTTTCCCAACTTCCTGTAACACCAGCTACAGTAGAATCTGTAGGCATCTGCACTCAGATGTGTTCTCTCTCTCTCTCTCTCTCTCTCTCCCTCTCTCTCTCCCTCTCCCTCTCTCCCTCCCTCCCTCCCTCCCTCCCTCCCTCCCTCTCTCTCTCTCTCTCCCTCTCCCTCTCCCTCTCCCTCTCTCTCTCTCTCTCTGACACACACACATACACACACACACACACCCCTAAAATAAAAAGTGCATCATTTTTAAAAAGATAATAATGCTGGGTGTGGTGATACATGCCTTTAATCGCAGCACTTGGGAGGCAGAGGAAGGGTGGTCTTTTGTGAGCTCAATGCCAGTCTGGTCTACGTAGAGAGTTCCAGGACAGCCAGAGCTACATAGTGAGTAAGTCCTTGTATCAAAACCAACAACAACAACAAAACAGACAATAGTTTAATGAGCCTGTGTGGAACCACCTGGCCTGTGTTCATGCTGTGGCCAGTCTTACCCTGTCTATACCCCACAAGCACTTTTAAAACTGGCAGACCTGTCTCCTGTAGGTTTGAGGTAGTAAAAACCTGAACCAATCTGAGCTTTTACCTGACTTGGTATACATTTGATGAGTTAACAGAAAATGTCTGTCATAACAACATCCATGCCATTCAAGGTTACTACTGTGTGAGAACTTGCCAGAGCTCCAAGCTGTTGACATCAACTTCATATTAGAGTGTGCAGACTGGTTATCAAGCATGCACCTATTGCATGCCTACTACATACAGAGCCCTGCAAGGCCCATCCAGCAGGGAAGATGCTAAGAACCCCGACACAAGGTGCAGACAGACACACCTGCCTCCACATAACCTGACCCGGGCAAGCCCTTTGGACTGCTGTACACCACAGACTTGCCCAAATGGTCAGGAGGGTTGGGGAGGGGGAAAGCGTTGAGGGAAGGACTGGAAAGATGGGGGTACGTACAGGGATGGAGTAGCTCTCCAAGAGAGATAAAGGCTTTATTGCACCTTACTGTATGCCAGACACTAAGGTGAGCCTACAGGGAAGATATGGCCAGGAACACGCAACTCATCCACACCTGCCAGTCCACCTCTAACCTGGATATTTGGTGCTTTGATTTGGGGCTTTAATGAGGCAAGCGCTACAAACTGCAGACTCTGCCAACTCAGGGTATTGGGAAAGAGTCTAAAATTTAACTAAAGACTTTCTGGGCCATGTCCCAGCATGATGGTGAGGGTTTGGCTTAGTAAACAGCCTTTAGGCCCACCAGTGAGTCCATAATGTAGCTGGGCTATGGTAATGACTGTCCCTTTAAACTCTTTACAGATTAGTTCATAAAGGCATGTCTATATCACGCCCAAATGCTGTAGTAGGGAGGTGTCGCATGATCCGACACTCAAGAGACAAGAAAAATGAGCCCAATCCTCAGAGGTATGTTCTCTCTATGTGTTCCTTTTATTTATTTATATGTTAGATTTATTTTATGTGTATGGGTGTTTGACCTGCATGTAAGTATGTACACTACATGTATGTATGCATACCTGGTGCCCTTAGAGGTCAGAGGAGGTTTTCTGATCTTCTGGCACTGGAGTTGAGATCCATTGTGTGGGTTTCCTCTGCTTGAGCAGACAGTACCATCCCTCCAGCCCCATGTGCTCTTGTGTTTCTTCCTCCTTTAAAGGGAACAGGCTACATAAGTCAGGCTTTGCACAGGGCCCTGTAACTCCAGTGACATAGAGGTATTTATTCCATTTGGGGTAACCACTCTGGGCAAAAGGGCTGTTGGGGAAGTACAGATGTTGACCAGTTTCTTAAGATTGATGTTTTAACCCATTCCCTTTGCACCTTTTCTCCTGGTAGGTTTGACCGGATCGCACATACAAAGGAAACTATGCGCTTTGATGGTTTGAACTCACTTACCTACCAGGTGTTGGACGTACAGAGATACCCGCTATATACCAAAATCACAGTGGACATCGGGACACCGAGATAGCATTTGGGTACAAATAAGAGACCTGAGAATGGCCAGAGACCTACGATATGTGTCTCTGCCAGTCGACTGGGCTGGTCCCTCTCATTTGTACCGTCTGAATGATAGTTCTTCTTCCTTATTCAGACATCTTTCCAGATGCCCAGGGTGAATGTAACGTCTACCCACAACCTGGCTCGGCACTGGGTGAAATTCTACAAGGTGTTTGTCAGTGTAAAAATGGTCAGCCTTTGGAGAGGCTTCTTGGACATGTCAACCCCAAAGAGTCAAAACTGTATACAGTTCAAAACTTAGTGACTGTGGGTCACATTCCCACTGTTGGAACTGCTAAATTGTGACATGGGTAAGAACTTTGCTTTAATCGGTGACGTTCATACTTCATGACAAACTGAGACTGCTGCTGGATTCAGATTGACAAGATAGTCTTGGATTTTTTTTTTTATACAAAAATCAAAATTTCAATCAGTCTCGTGTTCTGTCCTTTCCTACTTTCTCCCATTAGTATGCAACTATTGCAATCACTGTGTGTGTGTGTGTGTGTGTGTGTGTGTGTCTTCTCTTAGCAAAAGAGTTTTAAAACTTGAGCCTGGAACTTGGTGTCCTGTCAGTGTGGATTCCAAGGCCTCACCCTTCGAGCAGGGGCCTAGGCACTCTCACTTACATGGCCTGTCTCCAGATCCCTGTCTGATTTCTGAATGTAAAGAGGTTTTTTTGTTGTTTTTGTTTTGTTTTGTGTTTGTTTTTAGAAGCAGTTTGTAGTATTTTAAAGAATAAATCAAGTTTTGATTATGCTATAGATTGATTTTGTATTGATCCAAATTGGAATAGCTATTGAGCATTTTAAGTCATGACTTTCTTTTTCTGGGCATGCTGTATAAACTTGAATTTCCTATGTATTTTTATTGTGGTATTTTAAATGTCGGGAAGGGATTGAGTATTTTTTAGGGGAAAAAATAATGTATGCTGTAGTGGTCACAAGCCTCTGATTTAGCTGGCAGGCCAGGTTTTGTAAAGAGCAAAATTACTTTCAGGTCCCCTGCTGAGGGAACAGGTCAGCGTTACCCTGCCAGACTTCTGGGTCAGGAACTTGGGGAGCCAGCATCTGCTTACCTGGCAGAACTCTCCCTCCACTCCCCCAGGTGGGCCAGGTGAAAGGCCCTTGGCCTCCTAGAACTGACCCCTCATGGCCCTGGGCTGTGGGGTTGAAAAATCATAGCAGTCAGGTTGTTTACCATCCCTCTGAGCCTCGGCACCCCACTTCCTGACCCACCCAAAGTTACCAGTTCTTACTTTTCTCCTGTTCTTCTCCTTCCTTCTCTCCTCTCACTTCTCACCCCTTTGCTTCCTTCCCTAAAATTTCCTGTGGCACTCAGGGTCAGACTATTCATTCTCCAGCATGATTGTGCCTTTTAATTAGAGGCCTAGAGAGTTCACCTGAACCCACACCCCATTCTTCCTGAGAATCCTGGTGCCTAAGCCCCTCATTGCCACTCAGGGTTTAGCAGGTGCTCCCACTGCTCAGTTTAACCCATGAGATGTCATTCACAAACCCACCTGTGGCAGGCGGTGTGCTGTGCCTGCGGTGACATAGCCAGAAACATGCACTGCACTCAGACTGTCAAGCTGAGAGGGCTTCAAAGATGAAGCCTGGGTTGGGATTGTAAGGATCAGCTATCTAATCCCAGAGCTAAACCCTTTCTGCTTGTGGCAGCCTAAACTCCAGCCCTGAGTATAGAGGAGGAAAGGCTGGCTGGCCTTCATCCTACCTGTGCCTTTATTGCTTTGAGCACCACCGTCTCTAACTTGCTGCCTTCTCCAGAAGCTTTTTTATGTGTGGGTTAGAAATTCTTTTCCTCAAAGCAGCCAGGCTGTGCAAAATCTGTGCTCTCTCGGTTCCCCATGTCTCTAGGAGGCCATTAAAACCAAGACTGGATGTACCGAGAGGAGGTTTTTTTTCTGTCCCTAAATCCTGGCTTCTCCAAAGTGCCTTAAAAGAAGGGAGACAGACACATTGAGTGTGTTGCTTCTTTCTCTCCTAAAGCAAGACTCTGCCTTTTCTCAATGCTGTTCCTGTTGGGTTTTGTTCATGTCAAATATATGGCTCATTCTCAGAACCGAGGGAAATTGTCTTGCCTGTTCTTCCCATTTCCTCCCTTCCAGCATCCTTTCGGCACCTCCGGCCCAAGGCACTGTTAGGCCTGGGCATCTGCCTGGCCCAGGAGATGCCACTGGGGCCTGCAGGATTGAGGGGACAGGGAACATTTCCTTCACCTGGGAATTCTGACCCTGGGGTCACATGCTGTGCCTTTCTCTGTCTATATTTTTTTTGGTGACCTGTGTGGCATGGCCTTTCAGACAGACCAGAGGCACAGAAAGGCAAAGGAAATGTGCTGCCCTTTAGCCTGGCAGGGTCTCTACTGCCCACTGGGCTGTTCCAGACCTGTGACGCTGTGCGTGTATTTTGATATCCCATGTGTACACATGTGTTTTCCATTGGGGCTGGGGGTGGGTGGCTGTCTCTGATCTTGATGTTCAGAACAGACATCTGTATTTTTGCCTTTGGAATGCAGTAATATAACATGAATAAATGACCCTATCTTTGTAACTGTGGTTTCTTTTCTTTGTGTGTGTGTGTGTGTGTGTGTGTGTGTGTGTTGTGGGGGGCAGCAGGATACACGTGCCTCCCAGAAGTCAGAAGTGTCCCTGCAGGACCTTCATTTCTCTTATATGTAAGTGGACTAGCATGTAGGGACCATTTTAAGCTTAAAAGAGATGATACATTTAAACCAATGACCAATACCTCATAGGTACTCAACAACATAGTACCTATTTCCAGTTCAAAATGAAATTGTGCCTAGCAGTTCTCGGGCCACAGTCTGCTACTATTCTCAACCAATGTTAGAATAGTTGAGGATGGATCTGAGAGCCATCTGTGCAAGGTATTCACAGTGTAAGTTGTGTGCTATTATCCCATATAGAGTTTATTGCCAGGCTGGGAAGTTGTTAACCAGTGGCTCCAAACTAGTGATACTAGAGTTAGGGGCATTGGAACCTAAGGTCCCCTTGTCCTCGATAAGCCAATTAAACAAGTCATAGTGAAAAGCAGGAAGTGAATATTTATTCAGTGTGGATACTTAAGAGGTCCAGTGCCCCTCCCCCAAGTCTTCAGAGTCAGTCCTAACATATGTTTAGGTTTAAGTGGAAGGTAGGGGTTGTGCACTGCAAAACAGTCCTTGTCAAGGAATGCTTCCACCTGTCACCACTGCCTCCAGCTCCAGTCTCCCTGCAAAGTCACTCGACAAGATGCTAGCAGTATAGGAAATCTCTTTCCAGGACACATTTCTTCTCTGGTTGACGTCAGCCATTTTCTCCCTGCATGAGATTCCTGAGGACGGTCCAGTCCTCTGGGATGCATTGTCACAATGGTCTAACCCTTAAAGGAAAGCAAAAAATGTCTCCGTCTCTCTTAAGATTTGTTTTTATTTTTAACTGTGGTTCTTGGTGTGGGTACCTGTGGGGGCCGTAAGGGAGTATCTTATCCTCTTGATCTTGGTTTAGAGGAGGGTGTGAGCGGCCTGAAGTGGTTGCTGGGAACCAGACTTGGGTCCTCTGCAAAAACTGTGTGTAGTCTTTTTGGGGGGGGGGAGGGGCGGTTCGAGACAAGGTTTCTCTGTATAGCCCTGGCTGTCCTGGAACTCACTCTGTAGACCAAGCTGGCCTCGAACTCAGAAATCTGCCTGCCTTTGCCTCGCAAGTGCTGGGATTAAAGATGTGCACCACCACTGCCTGGCTGACAGTGTGTAGCCTTAACCACAGAGCAATCTCTTCAGCCCCAAAGTGTCTCTTTGCATATCGTTATTACCCCAAGACTCTTACAAAAGGATCTTAGTTGTTACCAGGCACTTAAAACGGTATAATGCAGGTGTGTCCTCTTTTATCCCGTGTGTCAGGCACCACAGCCTCTCACAGGCTGGTTGGTAACCTTGAGAGAGGTCAAAGTGGACCGCAGAGGCTGTTCTGGCTGTCCTAAGAATGAAGCAAGGAAATCGAGTGTCAGCCACCCACGCTATCTAGGTTGTCTACGCTACTAGAAGACTCTTTAGTGGCCTTTGGCTTCAGCATCCTTGGAAGATGGCTAGACATGGCCTTCAGACATGATGTACTGGCCTCCTGACACAGGGCTCTTAGAGACTTGATGAAAAACCAGTGTATTTTCTTTATCTTCTCACCCCTGACTCCAGGTGTGCAGACCTTTTCCCTGCCAAACAGGCGCTTCCAGTAGGATGACCTCTATCTAGTGTAGCTTCTATTATCTGCCGGATTTGGAATTGCATGCCACAGGCTAAGGACTCAACCTCAAGATTGCCCTATTTCCAACACCATTGGCAAGTAGCAGGTTGTGTCCTGTGCTCCTGACCAACTGGCTGTAGCCTCCTAGCATCTTTACTATAGCTTCAACTAATTTGCTGGGATGATAAACAGAACTCAGGGGAACATACATTTATAGTTATAAAATGATAGTTCCATCCAGGCATGGTAGCTTGGGCCTGTAATTCTAGCCACTCAGAGCTGATGTAGAAGGATCACAAAAATCTGAGCACTCACCTCGTACGAGACCCTGGACTCAATCATAAGTGGTAATAATGGCTATTGGGTTGGGGGAGATTATTCAGTGGGTAAGAGCGCTTGTACAAGCATGAGAATATGAATTTGAACTCCAGAATTCATGTAAAGAGCCAGGCATGGCTGTAACCTCAGGTGCAGAGTGAGAGAATTAAAAAACCTGGCCTTCCAGTGTGTGCACATGTTGGTTTAGCCAGGGTGACTCGGGGTGATTCCACTGGGGAGGTGGCAAGTTCCCAGGTTCTCACCATGATTTTATCTTCCTAATGGCCAATTCCCATCCAGGGGCCACCTTGCTAGAACAAAGGGAACGTGAGCTGTAGCAGAAGCTGAGTGTGGGATCAAAAGATTCTAGCCCTGCTTTGTTGGGAAAGGTAGGAAAGTGTTAAGGGCCCTATGCCAGAAACCAGGCATAGACCAAGTGTGGGTCCCACCAGACTACAGTGAACACAGGCCTTGGCAACCTGTAAGGTCTGGATCAAACTAACAGTGGATGTGGGGACTCATAGCATGTATCTCAGCACTCAGGAGGCTGAGACAGGAGGATTACTGATTCTGAGACCAACCTGGACTTACCCCCTGAGACCCTGGAACTTCTTACTCTGTCAGAAAGGAAATGAGATCTGGCTGAGCCTGTCCTGCCAGGGGAGCCTTATTTCCTTGTTTGAACGTGTCCTGGGCAGGGAATGTGACTGCTGCATTCCTCTGGGCATGAACCATTCAGAGGTCATGAGGCAGAAAAGTCTTTTCAGGTATGGTGTTACAGGGTGATAATGTCATCCAACCAAAACTCAGAGGTACTTGAGGAGAAAATAGGTACATCAGCAAGACACATACCATGGTGATCGAGGATAAAGGGTGAAAGGAAGTCACAGATCATTAGAGAAGTAGGTGGGGCAGAAAGGTAGGAAAGGTTTAAGGGCCCTATGCCAGAAATCAGCGTGAAAACTGAGTGTATGTCCCACCAGACCACAGTGAACACAGGCCTTAGCATACCATACAAACATGAAACCGTACCATGGTCATTACTACTGTACTGGCTTTCTCTGCCTTCACCCTTGCTCATTGACTCTGGGTAAGTCAACTTTCCTTTCTAGACTTCTATTTGCCCTTGCTTTTTTTTTGTTTGTTTGTTTGCTTGCTTTTTGTGGTTTTGTTTTTATTTTTAAATATAAGTACATTGCAGCTATCTTCAGAGACACCAGAAGAAGGCATCAGACCCCATTACAGATGGTTGTGAGCCACCATGTGGTTGCTGGGAATTGAACTCAGGACCTCTGGGAAAGCAGTCAATGCTCTTAACCACTGAGCCATCTCTCCAGCCCCCTTGCTCTTGCTTTTTATGAGCTGCCCACAAAACCCACCCTTGGTCTCCTGTATAATTCTGCCCTCCGACAGAGAACTTCCTAGAAGTTATCTGGATCTGGAGGAATTCACTTAGTTCTGGTCTTATCCATGAAAATAGCTCTCCAAACCTGTCAGCCACCCATTCTCCAGCTCAGCACCCAATTCCCAGCTGACTAAAGGATGGTTGTTTGTATGTATGTCATAACCTCACACAGTCTGCCCTTCCTAGGGAAGGAAGGGCATTTGTCTTAGTAAGAATTAGCAAACTGAAAAGCAGGTCCTCTTGAACAGAGTATCAAACTGGATTTAGAAACCAAGCTAAGCATCTACACTAGCATTGGTTAGTCCTCAGGTGGCAGGCCCTGAGTGGCCAACTGACCTCTTTTAAACTTCCTAGTGGATGCTGGGGATAGCCTTTGTATCCCACCAGCAGGACCCCTGCTGATAGACAGGCTCAACAAGTTCCAGGCTGGATCAGGATACAGTTACACAACTGTGAACCAATCAACCATCCTGTCTTTCTTCAAACTGACCAGCCCTAACGTGTTGGTGGTGGGGAACTTTAGAGACCTTAGAGACTGGCTTTTCCTGACTTTCTCAGACTGAGCGCCCCTTGCTTTGCAGAGGGTTCTTTTCGCCTGCTCTTGTGTGTGTTTCCTCACCCACAATAAACATCTACCTTCCACTGTTGTTGCTGTCTGCTGTGTTTGGGATTTCTCCGCTGTTGCACTGGAGATCTCCAATTTTCCTACCTTTTAATTCTTTAATTGGCAGAAGAAATGAACCAATCAAGACCCCTACGCTACACTGATGCCATATGGGGCCAGCTTTTCTGGGAATGGCTGGTGGAGACATAAATCTTAAAATCAGGCCGGACCCACAAGTCTCATTCTAGGAACTTAGTCATTCCCTCCCCCAAGATGTACCTCCCATGCTGGTAACTCTGGAAAACGAGGACATACCATCAAGAGGGCTTTGCTTAGGAAAATGAAGTATGTTTTACCACAGCTGTAGAGAATAAAGTGGACCTGGATTCATTTATTGGAAAGAGACCTAAGGGAAAAAATAAAACAGACATTTTCATATAAACCAGGGAGTTGTGTCAAATTCTGCTCCATTTAATGGAGATGTTATTGTGTAGTTGCTGGAGGGAGAGAAAACATAAGCAGAAGATTGTGGATGAGTCTCACCTCTCTTCACTGACTAGGGCTAGGCTCTTGCTCTGTTCTGTCCGCCCGCAGCTGGCTTTCATGTTTCAGGAACCGCCAACACAGAAAGTAAGCCGAACGCCGAGTGTGTAGCATGGATAAAGCCCCAGGTCCTCAATCCCAAACATACAAGAAAAAGCAAGATAGGGTGGTGGTGGGAGTTCGGGATGGATAGACAGAGGGAGGAAGTAGACAGACAGAGGAGGGGGTGCTCCCTTGGAAAGCTGCAAGTCTCAAACACCTGGGAGGAGAGGAAGGCTTCCGTGTGTGTGTGTGTGTGTGTGTGTGTGTGTGTGTGTGTGTGTGTGTGTGTG
>NW_021604763.1:95340-108094 GCF_004785775.1 Grammomys surdaster | reverse complement strand
GTGTGTGTGTGTGTGTGTGTGTGTGTGTGTGTGTGTGTGTGTGTGTGACAGAGACAGAGACAGAGACAGAGAGACAGAGAGACAGAGAGACAGAGAGAGGAGGCCTGAGGCCTGTTCACATGTTGTGGGATGTGGCATCTCTGTGGAATCCCTGAGGAGCTCAGTGCAGGTTGAAAAGACTTCTAGAAATTTTCTTGCCTCTCCCGAGTGCAGTAGGCCCCCATGTCTGTTTCACTTGTGCATTAAAAACATTAAAGATACAAACATTGGGAAGGTAACACAGAGCCCTGGATCTGGAGGAGCAAGGTTGGCTGGTGGTCCTTGATCAGGGACCCTGGGAGGAAATGAGCAGACTCCTTTACCAGCAGAGCCTTGGTCTTAGGATCCAGGAGCCCTGGACTCTTCCCAGGCACACTCTGACATCTGGATTTTGATATAGACTTTAGCCCCAGATCTATGGGAGATCAATTTCCTGGCAAGATGTAAATACAGAACATTTGGCTTGTGCTCCTGTACTTAGTCCCTGCTTGAGAGGCATATGCCACGGCATTACCAACTAGAGGGCCTGCCTTATCTTCGACTCCTGATTGTAGGGTGCAAAGGCTGTGTGCCAGCCTGGCCAGGCTTCTCTCAGTTCCATGGGGCCCAGCCAGCTGGAGCTTCCTGCATCAAGAGCCTTAGACATCAGGCCACTAGAAGTATCCAGTCAAGGCCACCAGGACATTACAAGAGCCTTCAGAGCACTTCCTGCCTAACTTTGTTGTCCTTTGATGACAGCAGGACAGGAGACAGGCCAGCTGCAACACCCTCTTAGTTCCCAGCTTCACAAAAGCCACACCTAGAGGGAGGAAATGCTGGGGAGACACCCCACCACATGAGTGGCTGCACACCTATAATCCTCCCCCGCTCAGCAGTGCTTCTTATAGTAACCCCATCACTGGAAACTGAGGCTCAGCGAGGTCACACATTCTACACGGGGTGACATAGAGTTAGTGCCTGACACAGACCCTTTCTTCTACATCAGCCCTTAAGCCGACTTCTTTAGCCCTAGCCATGAGACAAGTAAAACAAGGAGGGCCGTGTCACTGAGAACCCACATGGACCTGAAACAATGTGGTTTTCTGCTTCTTAAAGTTCACTGTGAGCAGCCACACCAATGCCAGTCCCTGGTTCACAGACAATATGGCTCCTATATTCTCTTGGACTGTCCCTGCCTTGTGTCAATACCTGTGGTCCTGGAAGGCTCAGTGTAGAACCCACCACAAGGCTGCAGAAACCCAAAGGGGCAAGTGGAGAGATGCTGTCTTAGGGTTTTCATCGCTGTGAA
The DNA here is from genome assembly GCF_004785775.1 of Grammomys surdaster. Classification (NCBI taxonomy): domain Eukaryota; kingdom Metazoa; phylum Chordata; class Mammalia; order Rodentia; family Muridae; genus Grammomys; species Grammomys surdaster. The sequence continues at coordinate 106,767 of NW_021604763.1, read as the reverse complement.
GAGACACCATGACCAAGGTAACTCTTATAAAAGGGCAGCATTTAATTGGGGCTAGCTTACAGGTTCAAAGGTTCAGTCCATTATCATCAGGATCATCAAGGCAGAAACCATGGCAGCATCTAGGCAGACGTGGTGCTGGAAAAGGAGCTGAGAGTTCTACATCTTGATCCAACAGCAGCCAAGAGAAGACTGGCATCTCCAGGCAGCTAGGAGGTGGGGTCTCTCAAAGCCCACACCCACAGTGACACACTTCCTCCAACAAGACCACATCTCCTAACTGTACCACTTCCTGGACCAGGCATAGTCAAACCCCCACATTCCACTCCCTGGCCCCCATAGACTTGTTCAATCACATGAGTCTATGTAAGCCATATCTAGCCATAGCATAATGCAAAATACATTTATCCAATTTCCAAAGTCTATAACAGTCTTAACAATGTTAAAAGTCCAAAGTTCAAAGTCTCTTTTGAGATCCATCCAATCGCTTACGTGTAATCCCCTATAAAATCAGAATCAAAAAGCAGAACATACATTCCCAATATCACAGAATGTATATCACTATTCCAAAAACTCATAATGAGAAATATTGGACCACAGCAAGACCAAAAACCAGCTGGGCAAACTTCAAACTCTGCACCTTCGTGTCTGATGTAAAAGCACTCCAGCTCCTTTAATCTTTATTTCCTCAAACATAAGATTTAGTTCTATTGCACTTCCTGGTGTCCTTTTATTACTCGAACCTTACCTTTTGTGTTTTTCCTTTCTAAGCTTGCTACACTTGATCCAGACGCTCTTCATGAGAGTGAACAGGAGGACAAAGTCTATGCTGGTGGTTTTTGAGACTTCCTTTGTCAATGCAATTAATCGAAATCTCTTTACCTTAGCCTCAGGCGGGCTCTTCAGACAAGGGCAAAAAATAGCAACATTCTTCACCAAAACATCATAAGAATGATCTCCAGAGTTCAAACCACCCTCGACACCAATGTCTCCTTATTTCTACTAGGATGGGTCATTAAGTTCCACTTAAAGCATTCCATGGCTCTCCAAACCCAAGTCCTAAAATCCACAGCTCCTCCAAAGAACAGCATGTTCAGGCCTATCACAGCAATATCCTACTCCTGGTATTCTTTTTTAATTAGGATTTCTAGCTGTAAAGAGACACCATGACCAAGGCAACTCTTACAAAGGACAACATTTAATTGGGGCTGGCTTACAGGTTCAGAGGTTCAGTCTGTTATCAGCATGGTGGGAAGCATGACGCTAAGAAGGAGCTGGTTTTTTGCCCTTGTCTGAAGAGTCCAGACAGGCATGGCGCTGGAGAGGGAGCTCAGAATTCTTCATCTTGAGCCAACTGCAGCCAGGAGACGACTGGCATTTTCAGCCAGCTAGGAGGAAACTTTCTCAAAGCTTAACCCCACAGTGACACACTTCCTCTAACAAGGCCACACCTCCTAACAATGCTATTCCCTGGGTCAAGCATATTCAAACCACAAGATGCCATTCTTCAGGACTGGATCTCTACTTTCTCTCCCTTCCCTTTAAGCTTCCTCTCCTCCCCACCACTCCACCTTCTTCCCAAAAGGAGAGTAAGTGCCACCACTCTCTTCCTTAAACTTCTACATCTTCCCAGCTGAAGGCAATTTGGGGGGTTTGTTTTGGTTCTGGCAAGTCAAGGACCTGTGGTTTGTTTTTGAGTCATGAACTGAATGATGTACTTAACTCCATCAATTTCAGGTCTGACTGACTCGGGATCCATGTGGCTCACTCTAGATAGATAGTTACCCAGCCACAATGAGTCTGTGGGATGGATGTGAGAAAGCCGGATGTTCGGAACAAGAGAAACCTCCCTTATGACCCAATATGTTTGTTAGGCCAGTTGTTCCAGACACTGGCCCAGGGCCTCTCCGAGTTGTTTGGTTTCAGACCCCGGGACAAGAAACTAAGGTGCATATCCTATCAAGGCAGACCTGCCCCCCCCCCCCGGGTTCTCCCAGCATCCCTCAGTCCCTACCTGGCATACCCTTCCCCCAACCCTGAACTTCCCAGCTCAGGAACTGGGCTGCTCTTCCCTTAGGGGCTTTTCTCAGTATAATCTAGACATTTTGGTCTTCCTTCTCTCTCTTTCTCTCACTGAGCACACACTCTGTCTTTTCCTTCTCTTCCCCCTTCTCCTCTTTCTCTCCCCATGGTGACTCCCCTGGCCTCCTTCCTTGGGGGCCAGTGAACTCATCCAAGAGCAGCTTCCCAATAATCCTGTCTTTAATATCATCTGATCTGGCTTGAATTGGCTCATTTCACTGGTGGACAAATAACTTATCACTGGTATCTAAGATTGCTGAGATTGTGTCCTTCACAGTCCCTGGCTTGGCTGTGGTCAGTTTGGTTGCTGGGGTTCAGCCCCACTTGCCTCACGTGTCTGGGTGCTGTCTCTGTTTTGTGCCTATTCTGTGGCACAGATACACTGCCAACAACTTCCAAGGATTCTAGGGCTCTTTGTGGGAACAAGGACTGTCAAACCTATTTGATCCCTCTCTACCTCTGAGGCTATGACATGTACTAGCCCACTGATTGAATGCCTCACTTTGAAGGGTGTAGACCATAGAGGGAGCAGAGGAAGCCTGGACTGGAGTGATCAAGGCCAGGTCATCTCTGGCCCTCATCTGGTCAGCAAGGCAGTGAGAGATCTTCTTACTACAAGCTGTGGTTCTTAGAAAGCACAAGGGGTCTCCAGTTTACTCCTGTAAGTACTCCAACCAGACTAAGGTTGTGAGACCTAAGCCAGGAGTCCCATCGTCCTGTAAGACCTCAAGATCAGAAACAAAGGTCTATTTTGCCAATCCAGGAAGTCAGAGAACAGAGTGAGAAAGGAGGGACCCCCCAAGGGCATGGCACAGAGTCCTTCTGAAACCAGGCCTTTATGCAAGTTTCTCTGGAAAGCTGGCTCTCCTGTTTTTAGTCTGTCTCACCCCACAGAAGGAAGCTTCAGATATGCAAGGTTTGACTTACCAAATGAAACATCAAACCTGAGGGTGTCTGGTGGCCTAGCTCCTACTGTCTCCCAAACAGAGCTCATAGTGCAGGTAGGTTTTCTAACATCTCAAACAGGCAAGGGGCTGGATGAGAGGAAATCTCAACACAGTTTTAATTTGGATTTCTCTGTCAGGTTGAACAACTTGATTCTTATTCAGAAAGTCTGTGAAATGTGTTTTTCCTATGTTTCCCTCACACTTGCAGAGTTTTGGGTTCTACTTTAAGATTTTTTTTCTGTCTTCAAGTGAACTTTTGCACCAATATTAATTAATCTGAGATATGAGCTTTTGGACACAATCAACCCTTGGAATGACTCAGTGAAACTTTTTGGTTGGTGACTAAATCCTGTCCCTAATGGTTTGGGGTTTCAAAGTTCATAAAATAGAGGCTCCAAGAGTTCTCACTGTTAAGGCCTGGGAGGGCCAATGCCTGTCTAGACAGCCATTTTGAAATGCTACTAATGTTGCAAGGAAACTTTATCATGCCCAAAGTGATTGGATATTCTCTTATGTTCTGTGCTTTGGTGTCTTATAAACCAATCACAATAGAAGTCAGTTAGAACTGCTTTGTATAGTTAGCTACAATAAGCTTGGAGCCAAACCAACCACCAGGCAGCACTTCCTGCACCTGTGTATGAACTTTTATGGGTTTTTGCCTTTATAAGCTGCCCCTAGAATGGCCCACAGCAGAAGAGAGACACCAGCACCAATATAAGAAACCATTTGGGATGAGACTTCCATTTTGAGTAGGGGTCAAGTAAAGTTTTAAATTCCCAAAACGTCCTGGGAACTGACATCCTACTTGGCAGAAGGAGACATGTATCTGGGTAAACTGACCTCCTGGTTGTCAAGTTAAGACATGAATGTTAGACAAGGCAAGCTCCCTGCCACAGTTGAATACCCCAACCAATGGGAACAGGATAAATGTACATCAAAGACATTCCTAAGAAAGTTCTAAATCCTGACTGGTGAAATAACTTGGCACAAATGTTTGTGGATTTCAGGCATTAAAGCTCTGCAGGATCCTGGCTCTGGTTGCAATCGGCTCCCAAGTCTGGATTGTGACCCTGATTGATCAGTCCTGAGGCAGATGCTCAATAAACTGTTCTTGCCTGACAGAGATGGGTTTTCTGTGGTTTGTGGAGTGATTCCTGAACCTTGATACTCATCCTGAGAGTACAGGCTCCCCTCTTTACATCCTCAATCTCTCTCTCTCTCTCTCTCTCTCTCTCTCTCTCTCTCTCTCTCTCATCAGCCACTCCCACACTATTTCATCTGGGATGGACAAACTGATATTTATAACTTTGTATGTAGAAACGGAAGGGTCTTTCCCCCCTCTACTTTAAAGAATTAATACCTTTCCTACAGAATGGTCTGCCTGTGTTCACTTTCTAACAAAAGGCTTCTCGTTCAGTTTCCATCTCTTCAATGGTGCCAACACATCTGTAACCCCAGCTCTTGGGATGCGGAGGCAAAGAAGATCAGGAAGGAGTTCAAGGCCATGCTCACTGCAAGCCAGGCCCAGGCCAGCTAGGGCTACATCAATAGTGAGACCTCGAGAAACAAAACAAAACATGACAACAACATGGTAACTCAGAAACTGAGTCTTTTTGTTTTTGAGCCAGGCTCTCTGTGTAGACCAGGTTGGCCTGTAACTCTCCCTGTCTCTGCCTCCCGACTTCTGGAATTAAAAGTGTATACCACATGCCAAGTTTAGTCTTTTATGGGAAATAACATTAAGATCAGGTGGGAGACACATTTCCTTGTTGACTTCAGTCAGTAACAGCTTTCAAGCAATAGCTCCCAGTCCTTGTTTATGGTGCCATTAAATTATTTTGAAAAGATAAAATATTTTGGACATTGTATTCTTTTCTCTTTTTTTTGTTTTTTTTTTGGTTTTTTTGTTTTGTTTTGTTTTGTTTTGTTTTGTTTTGTTTTTTTGGTTTTTCAAGACAGAGTTTCTCTGTATAGTCCTGGCTGTCCTGGAACTCACTCTGTAGACCAGGCTGGCCTGGTCAGAAATCCACCTGCCTCTGCCTCCCAAGTGCTGGGATTAAAGGCATGTACCACCAACGCCTGGCTGGACATTGTATTCTATTCTCTAATTGTTTCTATTTTCTCACAATTCCCCCCAGTCAGACCCCAAATTTTAACCATTCCTTTCCACTCTATCCCTTCCAGCCCCAAATAGTATACCAACAAAAGCCACAAATTACACTTACGCTACACCGTTAACGTGGAGTGGTAAAGCCAGACATGATAGCATACACCTTTAAGGCCAGATCTCTGCAGTAGAGGCATTCGGATCTATATGAGTTCAATGCTAATGCCAGCATGTTCTACCTGGTGAATTTTAGGCCAACCAGGGCTTATATAGTAAAACTTTGTCTAAAAAATTAGAGGTAACATAATTGGGAAGAAAACCATGGGGTCGGTGGACATATTCTTTGAAGAGCTATTGCTTCTTTTTACTGTCCCCCGCCCCCACACACATACCCTGTTCTGAAAGTTTAGTCCTTCCTAGAAGGCCCTTTGCTTTTCCCTGCAAAGTACAACATAGGTTGCTTTTGAAAGCTTGTTTTCCTTTCGTGTATGAACTACCTGGTTTTGAACATCTTGAAGCCATTTGGGTTGCTATATAGAAATCATTTCTGGCTTCTCCCCTCTCCCCTGTCTCTCCCCTGTCTCTCCCCTCTGTCCCCTGTCTCCCCTGTCTCCCCTGTTCCCTTCTCCCCTCTCCCCTGTCCCCCTCCCCTCTCCCCTCTTCCCTTTCCCCTTCAACTCTTCAACTCTTTGCTTTCCTTTCAATCCTGGGGATCAAACCTAGGGCCTTGTTCCTTCCCAAGCACACGTTCTACCACTAAGCAGTACTCCTTCCCCCCACACACACTTTATTTTGAGACAGGGTCTCTCTCAGTCCCCAGGCTGGCCTTGAACTTACTCTGTAGCACAGTCAGTCCTTGAACTTATGATCCCATTGCCTCAACCTCCCAAGTAGCTGGTGTTAACCATCCTGTGCCACTGGGCCTGGCTAGACTGGCTTTTCAAAGAACATATTCTTAAGCTACCTTTATGGTGTTGAGACAAATAAAACTCCTTTCTCCAGTTGGAATCCAGAGTCAGAGGATGGGGGCTGACATTCTGAAGAGTGGGGAAACCACATCAGCTTTTCCATGTAAAAGAATGGTAATCAAGCCAACCTTTGATGCTGGCTTCCTTAGTAGCAAGCAGGTGGGCCTTGCAGGGGCTTGCCCATTTTGTTAGCATGAGCTCCTCTGGAACCTATCCCTCTAACAACTGGCTCTAGCAGCAAGGCAAAGCCTCCTGGTTTCTGGGTCCTTTCTTCTGTGCTTTGTTCTCCTCTTCCTTGTCTTCAGAAGCAGGATTGTCTGGGCGCTTGTCTCCCTCTGATCCAGCTGTCTCCAACTCCTGTGCTGCTGTCTGTGGCTTGGAAGCTCAGCTGTGATATCAGGCAATCCCAGTCCTTTTCTGGCTCTCGTGTGTTGTCCTTATTTGAGAAATGCTTCTACTGGGAGGTACCCACCCTTCTGATTGTGACTCAAGGAAGACTTACTTCTCCGACTGTACCATATTTTTACTCCATAGTGCCAAGTGCCTTTTTAGTGTAAAGGACAATGCAGCTCAGAGCAGCACCCACGAGTCCCGGAAGAAGGTTTCCTGTGTGCTACTGGCATGTTGTTAAGACTGGCAAAGTCAGTGGCCCCAGTTGCTGGGAGCAGAGAACACCAGAGTGAATATGTGACATGAGCCTTGCATGTCAAGGTCCACAGAGCCTCAGTCAGACCCATGGAGAAACAGCAAAGACTTCTCCGGAGTGAGGCTCAGAGGGAAATGGCAAAGCTTCTTCTTCTGGTCCACAGTAACTCTCTCCTCTCTGGATGTTTATAGCCTGAGACTGCTCCCCTGTAGACCGCACCTACCTAGATTAGCTAGACCTCCTAGCTACTGCTGCATGCTATAACACTGCCTCCTTGCTCCTCTGTGTGTGCTAGCACTGACTCCTTGTTCAGCTGCACACAATAGCCTTGACTCTGTTCAATTCTATAAACACTCTGAGCTTTGGTGGTGCTGTGGTTTCTCCAGCTGAGAGCCTGGACCACCCAATCCCAGCTTTCTGTCTGTGTGTCTGTCTATGTTCATCTTTTTTTTTTTTTTCTCGTTCCCTTGACACCTCAGCAGTCAGGTCCCTTCTTGGAGCCATACTGGACAAGGTATCCAATTGAGACCCTTGAAATCTTTGGATTTCCTCCTGGATTGTGCGGTTTGATGGCTTTCTTCTGTTTGGCCATTAGCCCTTCAGATCTCAGCTCCCTCTTACCTGTCTTTGCAGCACTTGAGCCCCGGGTGTATTAGAACTAACCTCCACACCCCTTAGGGGCCCCTCCCTTCCTTTCTATTGCTCTCACTTTTGTATCTCTGCACCAACTCTGGATATTTTTGAAGTTATTTTCTAATTCAGAAAGTCTCTCAAGCGAAAACTATCAATGACTTACTATTCACTTGTACTTTTTTTTTGTTTGTTTGTTTGTTTGTTTTTCCGAGACAGGGTTTCTCTGTGTAGTCCTGGCTGTCCTGGAACTCACTCTGTAGACCAGGCTGGCCTCGAACTCAGAAATCCGCCTGCCTCTGCCTCCCAAGTGCTGGGATTAAAGGCGTGCGCCACCACCGCCCGGCTCACTTGTACTTTTTAATTCTAGAATTTCTATTTCAACTGTTTGTTATTCTTCACCAAAATGCTCACTTTTGCTTTTGAACACTTCTTATGTTGTTCACCTCTTCAGGGGTGAAAGGTTACATTTACAAGACACTACGGTTAACATAAGTTAAAAAAAAAAGAAAAGAAAAGCAAAAATTGCAGCAATAATTTGAGAGATCTTTTTGTCAGGCGGTGGTGGCACATGCCTTTAATCCCAGCACTTAGGAGGCAGAGGCAGGCAGATTTCTGAGTTTGAGGCCAGCCTGGTCTACAGAGTGAGTTCCAGGACAGCCAAGGCTACACAGAGAAACCCTGTCTCAAAAAACCAATAATAATAACTTGAGAGATCTGATGTCTTCTTACAGAAAGCATCTAGGTTTGTTTCTTCCAGATCCTTTGGAATGACTTTACTCCAACTTCGGGGATTGAACTGGGTGATGTGGCCATAGCTCTCATCCCAAGACTTCAGGAGGCTACTACGGCAAGCAGATCCTGGAAAGGACAAGTGAGCCAGGACTCACTCCAAGGTGTTGTCTCAAACCAAACCAAAGCCAAAACAAATACCTCCCAGAGACGGAGATGACTTGGAGCTGGTCCTTGTCAAAGCTGTTTACGTTTTGTTCACAGGTGGCCCTGCCCTTCTCATTTCTTTCTATTTTTAGAGGCAGGACTCTTGAGGTAGAGTAAAGGTCAGACAAAATTGAGGCAGAACTAGAGTTAAAGGACAGCTGTGAATTGCCCTGTGGTTGCTGAGAATTACACTGAGGTTCTCTAGAAAAGCAGCCAGTGCTCTTAACCACTGAGTGGCATCCCAGGCTCTACAGTATTCTTTTTGTATGTAGATATTTCAAATTAGAATGTTAAAAATCACTAGGAATTGTGGTGCCTGCCTTCAATCCCAGCGCAGAGGCAGGAGATCTCTGAGTTTGAATAGATGAGTTCCAGGACAACCAGGACTACACTGAGAAACTGTCTCATAAAAACAAACAAACAACAACAAACAAGCAAAAGTTAAAAATCAGTGACCCGGGCTGGTGAGATGGCTCAATGGTTAAGAGCACTGACTGCTCTTCCAGAGGTCATGAGTTCAAATCCCAGCAACCACATGGTGGCTCACAACCATTTGCAATGAGATCTGATGCCCTCTTGTGGGGTGTCTGAAGATAGCTACAGTGTACTTATAATAAATAAATAAAGTTTTTTAAAAAAAAAAATCAGTGACCCACACTTAAGGCCTACAGTATATGGATGGTCAAGTATGGCCTTTCTCCTCTCCTGTCCAAACATGTCATTTTCTACAGTTTCACAAGCCAAGATTTGTTATAAATTGCATTGACACAAAAGGACACATCTCAACCCCCTTGGGAAACATTTTCCGACCCATGATTTCTGTTGTGGGTTACCCTGGTGCTGTTTGTGTTTTGATGTTAATTCTGTTTCCTGGTACTCAAGTGATTTCATGTGAACCTTCTCCCTGTCTTAACTGGTCAAATAAAAGATAGAGCCTGTGATTAGGCAGTGAAAGGGAAAGGTGGGGCTGGAGGTTTTAGAGAGGGGGAAGAGAGGAAGATGAGGGGACAGAGGAAGACGGAGGAAGAGACAATGGAAGGAAGATGGAGAAGCCTGGAGAAGCCGCAAGTGGCAAGGGATTTCATGGCTGAGGATAAAGTAGAGTTGTGGTACATCTGCCCAATGTAGGCGTGCAGTGTATAGATATCACAAATGAGTTGTGTGTTCTCTGCAGAGGCTTATTGGGGTTGGAGATTTATTGTAACAGATTTGACCTTATCAGATTTCAGCCCTACCCAGGGCCTGTCAGGAAGTCCATACTGTATGATCTCATTTCCCAAACCTGGAGGTGAGGGGGTGGGGAGGAACTGCAGAACCTTGGTCAAGGTGTCTCTTCACAGCAATAAAACAGTGACTAATTGAGATAAGACGATCATTATCATTAGCAGTGGATGCTCTGAAGGATCTGAAGGCTGGCATCTAGTCTCCTCCATTCTTTTTATCTGATTTTAAATATTATTTCACATTAAACAAACTTTAATTTTACTTTAAACTTGTTTTTAGTTACCTGCTTTTGGCTAGCTTTGATAACATATATAGAAGACTATATAGTGAGAGATATCAATTGGTCTCTTCCTTCAAGCTTGTCCCTGTAAATGAATTACATTTGTTCTTAGCAAGACTAAGTGAGTTCTGAGCAAATTTCTGAGCACATTAAAGGATTTGACCTTTTGGGCTGGAGAGATGGCTCAGAGGTTAAGAGCACTGACTGCTCTTCCAGAGGTCCTGAGTTCAATTCCCAGCAACCACATGGTGGCTCACAATCATCTGTAATGACATCTGATGCCCTCTTCTGGTGTGTCTAAAGACAGCTACAATGTATAGCATACAGCGACAGTATACATAAGATAAATAAATAATATTTTAAAAAAGAACTTGACCTTTTATATAAGGTGACAGACCCCTAACTTGCAGGTCTTAAAATTATCTTCAATAGTTACCAGAAGTTAGTAAAGTTAGAATTTTATAATTTTATTCCTGCTAAGTTTGGACCTTGAAGTTTATAATTTTGAGTTGAAGATCCTCTAGTATCAAAATAAACTTAAAAAAATAAATACAGTTCTTGGAGAGAAGGGGAACCTAATTTTCCTGATCCTTCTGTAGTATACTTTTAGAAAATATCACAGCCTTTCTTTTTATGACTCAGTTTCTCAAAATAGCTAAAGCTTAACAAAGTTAGCAAAGAAATAAATGTTTAGACATGTATCTTTAAGTAAGCTTCTGTCACCGTGAGTAAACCATTTTAGTCTTAGGAATTCAAAATCTAACCCAACACGTGTTGTTAGTGAGTTCTAGTTTCCATAACCCTTTTTTATGGTTTTGTTCTCATATGTTGTTTTTCTCATTTAGGACAAAAATTATCATACAAAAGTCTATCCTTATCCAAAATATTTTAGAGGCCTTGGTGCTGCCTTGTTAGTCTAGGGAAAATAAAATAAAGATTCTTAATGGGCCTTTATTTTTCTAAACAAGAGTTGGAGTCAAGGCACATATATGGTATGTTGTGGCAGATTAAGGTTATCTATACATATATTTTTTGCTATCAACCCTTTCTGTTACAAGTATTAAGCTAAAGTTAAAGCTAGGAGCTTTCCAGATTTTTAAAGCCACACCCTAATGGTTTTACAAATCCTGAAGTAGAGGAAGTTTATATTTCAGCAAAAGCTTTAAAGCAAATGCTTTAAAGATAGTAAACCAAACCAAGAGCTTTTGGAGAGCCAAACATCTGTGCTTACACCTAGCCATTCGTTACTTGTATTGGAAATAGTTTACCTCTTAACTGTTCTCAAGCACACAGTGTCTCTTTCCCCTGTGCCATTCTGTTTTGTTCTCTTCCCTGTCACAGAGTCAGGTAGCCAGCCTGACTCTGTGACAGGGAAGAGAACAGGACAGAGGTTTTGGAGCAAAGCTTTAAACAAACATGATGGGTCTGGAACAGCCCAAATTCCATGAGCAGAGCTTTCTAGCACAGTAAGAGAACTAGACAATTTCCCAATTCTATCCAAACCTAAGAGACATTTTATTCTCAGTCAGATTCACCTCAGTGATCAGAGGGAGGGACTAATCACTCAGAGAGAGAGAGAGGGAGAGAGAGAAAGGGAGGGAGGGAGG
>NW_021604763.1:78902-95240 GCF_004785775.1 Grammomys surdaster | reverse complement strand
GGAGGGAGGGAGGGAGGGAAGAAGGGAGGGAGGGAGGGAGGGAGAGAGAGAGAGAGAGAGAGAGAGAGAGAGAGAGAGAGAGAGAGAGAGAGAAGACTTAGAGAAAAGAGATTTTTTTGGTTTGGTTTGGTTTGGTTTTGGTTTTTCGAGACAGGGTTTCTCTGTGTAGCCCTGGCTGTCCTGGAACTCACTCTGTAGACCAGGCTGGCCGCTAACTCAGAAATCCACCTGCCTCTACCTCCCAAGTGCTGGGATTAAAGGCGTGCACCACCACCGCCCGGCTGAGAAGAGATTTTTTAAAGTAGACTGTAGAGAAAGTTTGGTGTTAAGGGAAGTTTTGAATCATTTTTTCCCCTGTGATGGCAGAAGTTGTCACAATCTGTGAGAATCTGGAAAACTGAGTGTTTCCATTGAAAACTGTGCTGGCCATTGAGACTCATTATCTGCTTTGTACGGAGGCCAAGCTGTTTGCAGTGAGACATCATGGCTTAGTGGACTCTCCGAGTCTGAGGAAGAAAGGAGATTAGAGAAGGCAGGCTAGTCTAACTAACAAGAGCCTATGGTTGTTAGTTCAGGTTTCCAATGAGCTAGCAAGAGAGACAAAGCAAGCAGGAGGGAGATGTCCAGGATCATGACAAAGAAGATGTGGGAGTATGGGACAGTGGACCATGCCAGGAAACTTGGTACAGTTGAGAGAGTTCAGAGTTCCCGGCACCCACCCGAGACTGTAAGCAGCTCCCTGCTCCTTACCAGATTCCTGGCCTAGAACCTGTGCCATACTCCCCACATAGGAAATGTGATTTGTGGTCACCTAGGCCCAAAACAGAGTTCTCCATGCTAATGAGGTACCAAGAGGCCCTGAGGGTTTAGCCAATAAGCTTCCTTCCCAGACATTCCTCCCTGCAAAAGGTATTTAATCTCTGGTCCACCCTGAGAAGAGGGTATGCATCCATTTCCCACGATGAACAGTCAATACGTGGTATGAATAAACATGGACATTCTCGGAGCTGGAGAGATAGCTTAGTGGCTAAGAGCACTGGCTACTCTTCCAGAGGTCCTGAGTTCAATTCTCGGCAACCACATGGTGGCTCACAACCATCTATAACTGGATCCGATGCCCTCTTCTGGTGTGTTTGAAGACAGCTACAGTGTACTCACATACATAAAATAAATAAATCTTTAAGCCAGGCAGTGGTGGTGCACGCCTTTAATCCCAGCACTTGGGAAGCATTGGCAGGCGGATTTCTGAGTTCAAGGCCAGCCTGGTCTACAGAGTGAGCTCCAGGACAGTCAGGACTACATAGAGAAACCCTGTTTTGTAAAATCAAACAAAAATAAATAAATAAATTTAAAAAAACAAAAAAATAAAGATAAAGGTGTAAATATGCCAGGGCTACACAGAGAAACCCTGTCTCGAAAAACCAAAAAAAAAAAAACTTTAAAAAAACAAAAAACCATGGACTGTCTCTTTCATCAAGAACTGCCATGGGGAGCATGGAGAAAGCCTTCGACTATCGAGCGTCTACCTAAGTCTCCCACAGATGACCCTTGATCCTCTGTTTCCCAACTCCTCTGTGTAGCACCCCCAGCAGCAATTGGATTCCTGGGAGTCAGGGAACCCCAGCTGTGGCCATCTACATCTTAGACTGTATTTTCCCACCCCCAAACAGTGTCTCTGTGCTTCCCTAAAGTCCAGCACCCGACAGTAGTGGTGCAGGTTAAACAAAGCCGAGCACACTCCACACTCTACGTTTCTCCCCACCAGTGACACTTCCACACTCCAACAGCAGGGCAGAACTCAGACCCACACGGGAATATAGCCAGATGACTTTTCTATGCTTGCCCCAATTCCTGAATAATGACATGGAGACTTCTTTTTGTTAATGAATACCTAGGCCTTAAGCTAGGCTTATTATATAGAATAATATATACAATATGAGCTAACGTATACACTAATCTATGTCTGCCGTGCAGCTGGTTAGTTACTTTTACTCAGTTTCATATGTCCAACGTTGTCCAAGTCCAGATGGTCGATCTCTTGTGACTCTCTCCCACAGCCAGATGTCCCACTTTACTATCCTGCCTTTTGCTATAGGCCATAGGCTTATTTTAACCAATCAGAAGGTGCCTTAGGCAGGAAAGGAAGGACAGAGATACATCTTCACACAGTGACTAAAAACATCACTCCAACATGGGAGAAACCTAAAAAGGGGATTATAAATAAGAATCCTGCCAGAAGGAGGATTCCAATAGCATAGGAACACAGGGAAGGTGACATGGTATGGGGTAAGTCTCATGGAACAGAGTCTCAATCCGAGGGTATACTCAAGTAAACTGAGACCTGTTAGAGTGGTGGGTGGGGATTCCTCCTCCTCCTCCATATGATGGATCACCCAGAATCCCATAGAGAAGCAACCTGATTCACCTGTAGCAGACTTCAGTGAAAGAGAGAGACAGACAAAGCAAGGCCAACAGGGGGCAAAGGTAGAGCAGGCAGCTCGGGAGAGGACACTTCCTAAATAGGCGAGAAAACATGAGTACATAGAGTAGGAGGAGAGTATTGTGGGTGGGAGGAGCCAGCAGAAGCAGACGATCCACACACTCCAGGGACAATTTTGGTAACTTGGTTTGGGTAAGTAGGACAGGCTTTTATTCCCCTTGGAGGGGAGCAATGTCTATTCTGGGTTTTAACACCAAATATAAGCAAGAGCACAGTGAAACTACTGAACTGGACCACTCTATGGGTAGAAAGAAAGGCTTATCCCAAGTCAAACTGCCAAGGATATTTCTCAGGAGTCAGAGAGAAGGAAAATGACAGACAGTCAGCAGGGTGTGGTCTTTGATCTGATACAGGCTGTTTCGATTGACTGGGGACTAGATGCCCTAGCCCAGAGTAGTCAACCTTTGGGGGTAGATTAAGGAAGGTTTCTGGTAAACAGAAACCCTCCTTATAAGAGATCTGCTTTTCTGTTAAATAGAAACCAAACTTTTGGCTTCTGTTTACATGGCCAGTGTCCTTCTGCTTAAGACATTGTACCATAAAAAAATAAATAAATAAAATAATTTTTAAAAAATAAAAAATAAAAATAATTAGAAAGAAAAGAGACATTGTACTAACACTTCCATTTTGGGGTGCTCCTTTAGACCTCACAGCCATCTTGTCTTCATTCATCTTTCGAAGTTCAGCCTTTTAGTATCCCAACCAAAAGGGGGTTCATCGGCACTCATTCTGGTGATTTAAAACGTCAACTCCTGTTCTGTTTATATAAAAAAGAAAAAAAGCAACCAAGCAAGAAGAAAAGTCATTTTCTTAGCTGTCTCTTGTAGCTGACATTGATTGACAGATATCCATCCAAGAGAAAGGAGTCATTACATCTACCCATTTATTTTTCTATGCCTGTGGGTAGATATTTTTAATTCTCCAGTTGTCTTCATTGAGTCAAATTGTAAGAGGTTCAATTCTCCTTAACTTTCTGAGCCTTGCTTTTCTGTAGTTGAGAATTCATGTGTGCTTATTGGTTTTGGTAGCATGGAAGTCTTCAATGCTCTTGAAGATGTAACAAGGCTCTGGAATACAGAGATGAAAGTTCTACTTCGGCAAGAAGAGTGACTAGGGGGTGAAGTAAAAGGAAATAGTACTCAGGGAAACTAAAAGTTTGACTATGAAAGAAAGTGAAATATTCACTTTACTTTTGTGTATGAGTGTTTTGGCTGTATATATGTTTGTGCATCACATACATGTCTGGTTATTTAGTCCATAAAAAGGACATTTGATCCTTCAAGAACTAGAGTTACTGATGGTTATGAGCCACCATGTGGGTGCTGGGAACTGAATCCCTGGTCTTCTGCAAGATCACTAAGTGCTCTTAACCCTGGATTCATCTCTCTAGATACTAGAGACTTAACCTTCACTTCCACCTCACCCTTCTTGCCCTTGTCTCTGCTTCCTGGCAGACTGCTTTGTGAGGTAAGGCTGGCTTGTTGAGTTAAAAGCTGATTGGGTTGGGGAAGGTGGAGGCTCTGGTTCTCCAAGACTGCTCAGTTCAAGCCACTAGCTGTCTTGGTGTGCCTTGGGCTAGGGGGAGGCTGTTTCCTGTGACTGAGAGGCCCTGGGGTAGCACTTGAGATGGAACATCAGTTCTAAAAAGACAAGAGCAGCATCAGACATCTTGCCCTGGTAAGCCAGGGCTGGGCTGTGCCAAGGCCTTTATTTCTAACTTGAGGCTTCAGGATTCTGGTTTTTTTTTTTTTTCTTCTTCTTTTCTTTCCTGACAACTGCAAATATGCCACATGGGCCCCGCAGTAGCCAGAGTCAACAAGAAAAAAATTTCCCATGGGCCGGCGGGGTGGGGGGTTGTGGGGAGGAGGAGATCTTACTTAAGTCACAGGACTGCGGTGAGTGACTCAAAGTTTATGTGTCATATGACTATACATGTCTCTACCTATGGGCTTCCTATCTAAATATATGCATGTCTCTGTGTCCCCGTGGGAGCCTCTCTGTGTTGTATGCTGATAGAGAAAAGAGGGGACAGTCTGTATTTCAGACTATATCTGTGGATTTATGAACGCCATCTTGTGTTATGTGCCTGTACGGATCTGCATATCTCTGAACTCTGTCTGGGAATCCCCCACGTGGTGGTTTCTGTAATTCTACACTTGTGTGTAATTGCCCTTCACTTCCATGATTTTCTTCAGTTAATGCTTCCCTACACTTTAGACACTCTGTTCAGGGTCAACTACTGTCGTGATTAAGGCGCCACGTTAGTCTCAGATTCCAATGTTTTAGAGTGAAATACACTTCAGTTCTTTCAAACTCTGACTCTCATCAAACCGTCTTCCACCTCACTGAGACCTCCACCAACTTACAGCCCGACAGGTACCCCCTGGGCTCCCTTAATGTCACAACCGGCTTCTCCTAAATGCAGGTAAGCCTAAAACCTGTAGCCACTGCTGGGATTCCTGACTTAATGCAAGCTGCTTTTCCTTCCTTATTTACAGCAATTCCTTTCCCCAGCCACAGTGTCTCTCCTCATTTCCCAGCTCTGGCTTTGAACCACCTCACAGATAGAGCCTTGAGGTTAAAGGGCGTGAACTTCCTCCATTTCCTGCCCCTCCCACCTCCAAATCTGATTGGCGCCACTGCACCCTTCCCATCCAAGGCTAGATTCTATAGAAACAGCCCTTATTCAGGAGGAGGTGGGCCCTGGGGAATTCAGATTATAGCTTAATGAATGATGGAACACTTATCTAGCATGCCTTGAATTCAGTACCCAGCAGGTAGGCACACACACACACACACACACACACACACACACACACACTCCACTTCAGACAGCCCCTCCCCTCTTTTTTCTGAGACAGGATTTCTTCGTGTAGCCTTGTCTGTCTTGGAACTAGCTCTGTAGAGCAGGCCTTGAACTCAGAGATCTGCCTGCATCTGTGTCCTAGATCTCAACTCAAACCAGTTCTTATAATTACAGATGAAAAGAAATGATGGGCATTGAAACCAGGCTGTGCAAACTGAGATTAGTGCTCTACCACTGAGCTACATCCTCAGCTCCCCAAACGAGCTTGTACAACCCGGGTACCCAAAGTTGTACCATTTCTAAGACTAGCTAGATCATCTGATGCCACTTAGACAACCTGTCACTTCTGTATTGCTTTCCACATCTGTAAAATAGAACATTAATATTCCCTACCACAATGTCATTATGAGGAAAAAACACAGTTGGAAACCAGAAAGCCCTTTGGTGGGTCTGACATCTTTTACTTTACAGAGGAGGACTTATTCTTCTCTCTGCCGTTTGGCTCTGTCTGCCTCCTAGTCACGTCACAGAACGTGAAAGCTCCCATCTCAGCGGGTCAGGCCGATCAGAACCAGAATATTTTACTGTTAACAGTTTAAAAAACATAATCTATCTTATGTTAATGAGTATGCATGGCCTACCTGCATGTCTGGTGTCTTCAGCGGTTGAGGAGGGTGTCAGAGCCTCTGGAACTGGAGTTAGGATAGTTGTGAGGCACAATGTAGGTGCTGGGAACTGAACCCCAGGCTTGAGCAGGAGCAACAAGTGCTTTAGACTGCTGAGCCATCTCTCTAGCCTCTACTGTCACGTGTCATTTAATAACCACTGGAGAAAATCGAGTCAGGTTACCTTGAGTCAGTGTCTGCCCCTGGGCCATTTAAATACCATGGGAAAAGAAATATCTGATGAAATGTGGTTTCCATGACCCTCTTCTGGGTGTGGTTGGATGGGCACAGGAATAAAGGGTAGTTGTGATGAGGCAGAATTTAAAACGTAGGGGTATTTAAAAAGGACACTACCAAGGGAAAGAAGTCCTTTACCCTATGACCTCGTTTGAACTTCTAGGTAGGAAGTCTAGACCTTCAATACAAGTGATAGTCAGGAAAGCTCGCTCTTATGGAGACAATGCTCATTTTCCTGATGTATCTAAAAGTCTAAGAACAACAAATGAACTGTTTGCTTAGGGCCAGGGACCTGGGGCCTGGGAGTTTACAGATGATGTTCCTCTGGTATCCCTAAACCAGAACAATGCAGAAGCTGACTTACAATTCTATCCACAAAGGGAATTCTTCAAGATTAAAAACAAAAAACAAAAAACCACACAATAGAAGGAGGCTGGAGAGATGGCTCAGTGGTTAAGATCACTGGCTGCTCTTCCAAAGGTCCTGAGTTCAATTTCCAGCAACCACATGGTGGCTCACAACCATCTGTAATGGAATCCAGTGTCCTCTTCTGGTGTGTCTGAAGACAGCAACAGTGTACTCATATATATAAAATAAATAAATCTTTTAAAAAAAGAAGCCAGGCGGTGGTGGCGCATGCCTTTAATCCCAGCACTTGGGAGGCAGAGACAGGCGGATTTCTGAGTTCGAGAGTTCGAGGCTAGCCTGGTCTACAGAGTGAGTTTCAGGACAGCCAGGACTACACAGAGAAACCCTGTCTCGAAAAACAAAAACAAAAACAAAAAATAAAAATAAAGAAAGAAATAAAGAAAAGAAAAGAAAAACAATTGAACCAGCTCTTTTTCTTTTGTTTTTTCTTTTCTTTCTTTTTTTTTTTAAGATTTCTTTATGCTGGACATAATGGTGCACACCTTTAATTCCAGCACATGAAAGGCAGATTTCAGTGAGTTAGAAGCCAACCTGGTCTACATAATGAGTTCCAAGACAGTCACAACTGCATAGTGAAACCCTGTGTCAAAACAAAACCAAACCGAAACAAACAAAAAGATTTATTTATTTTTATTTTCCATGTATGAGTGTTTTGGCTGCATGTATGTCTGTGCACCATGTTTGTTGACGGTGCCCATGGAGACTGGATGAGGACCCCATGACTATAGTTACAGTTGGTTGTGAGCCACCATGTGACTGCTGGGAATGAAACAACTGAACTAGCAGCTGAGCCATCTCCAGCTCCAGTGTTTTGGTTTTTTAGAGACAGAGTCAGTGTGTAGCACAGGCTAGCCTTGTGTTTGCTGTAATCCGTCTGTCTCAACCTCCCAAAATTCTGGCATTACAATCTTGAACTACCACGTCCATTTGGCTCATAGTTTTTTATTTTTATGTGGCCACAAAGCTTTTGGAATCACGGTAAGCTGGATGCCATACTGGTGTCACGGTCTACCAGTCATCCAGAGACTATGTCAAATTTCTCTCTTAATGTCTCTGCCTATGAGTCGCTCATTGGATCCAGCAGGAGATCATCCAGACAAATTCTGTAACAGGTGATAGCTCTCCGTGCACACTAGGCAAGAGCCTCAGTGACGTTTCTAGTTTGTCTTACAGATGAGAGATCTGAATGGGCTGCAGATGCCACATAAATGCAAGAGCAGGTTTTTATCATCAGCATCACCTCCTCAGCTCCCTCCTCTTGGCACATTTTAAAACATAACTAAACATTTTCTCTTCTTCCTTCCTTCTTCCTCTTCCTCTTCACCCCTCGCCCCTCACCCCTGCCCTCACCCTCCTTCTTTTTGATTGTTTTAAAGACTGGGTTTCTGTATAGCTCTGGCTGTCCTGGAAGTCATGCTGTGTAGACCAGGCTGGCCTCTGTCTTTCAGATATCCTCCTGCCTCTGCCTTCCTGAGCACTGGGGTTAAAGGCATGCACCCTAACCGCCCACCAAGTAATTAGATATTTTCTGAAAACTATATTTATGTGTATGCATGCCTGCACTCACAGAGGTCAGAGGGCAGCTTTCTGGAGCCTCCCTTCTTTTCTTTCATCCTGTGAGCCCAGAGCACGGAAGTGATGTTGTCAGGCTAACTGGAAAGCATCTTTACCAGCTGAGCCATCACTTTGGCTCTTAAAACTTTAAGCTTTACCTAATCTTTGAACCTGCTTGTAAAATATATCCTTTGAAAAATATAACTTGAAAAGCTACAAAATTGGACTGGGGATACAGCTTAGTTGATAGAGGACTCGCCTAGCATGCAGTCTGGGTTCAATCCCAAGCACTGCCTACCCAGGTATGGAAGCCCTCATCTGTAGTTCCAGCACTTAGGAGGTGAGGCTGGAGGATGAGGAGTTTAACATCATCTGTGGTTACATAGCAATTTTGAGGCCAACCTGAGATACATAAGATGGTGTGTCCAATAAAGGAAAAAGCCACAAGACAAATATATAGCTATGATTGAGATACTTAAATGCCCCCCCCATCTCTTTCTGGCTGTACTTCAGATTTAAGTAGATACTTTCTTAATTTTTTAGCTCTTTTTAATAAATCCAATACTGCTTCATACTGACTTGTTCTGAAAATCTCTACAGTAAAAAAAACCAAACTGCCCAATAAACAAAAACAATCCAACAAAATAAAACTCAACCCAAACAGTTGGCATACCTTCTATGCTCCTCCCAACAGCTACCCAGCAACAGCCCGATAGGCCTGGCTTGCTATAAAAGGGACTGTTTGGCCTCCCTTCACTCCCTCTGATTTTCTGACTCTTTTCTCTCTTACCTCTTTCTCCCTCTCTCCTCTTCCCCCTCCCCACAAATTCATGCTCTCTCTCTCTCTCTCTCTCTCTTTCTCTCTCTCTCTCTCCTCTGTCTCCTCTCTTTCTCTGCCTCTACTTCCTTCTCAACCCCCCCTTCCCATGCCCCCAAATAATCTCTATTCTATACTGGACCCATGGACCCCACTGAGGTACCCTCTCCCACTGCACCATACCTTGCTCTACAAAATATACCCTAGTCTTTATAAAACACATAAAAAGCCAACCCAACTTCATCTGAGTGGAGGCTGCAAAAGAGCTCAATAGGCGTGGGCTGTGTGTCCTCCACTGCTGCTGGCAGTGAGTTTGCCAGACAACGTCTCAAAACCTACCATTGCAATTGGAGAAATGGAGACTTTGGACAGGATAGTATGGGGAAGAGGGCAGAATTTCCCCCTCATCTAGCCAAAGCAAAAGGAGAAATTTGAGGTGTGTAAATTCAGAACTAATTTTGTGCCTCAGAGTTCCTTGAGATTGTAGAAAAATAATTTGGGAAAGAAGGGCCAAAGATGCCATTTAAAAGACAGCTCTGGGAAATCCCTGTAGAGAAAGTACAGGAAGCTAGTGTGCTCTGTGTGCCCTCATTTTGTTTGCTCAGCTCCCAGATCAAAGGACAGCAGAGGGAAGCCTCAGGAAGCCACAAATGCCAGCAAGTCATGTGGGTAACAACCCTCACGTTCCAGTCCCAGCCTGTGGTAAGAACCTTTTCTGTAGGAATAAAGGAGGTGCTGGCCACATGCTTCATGTGCCTTAGTATCACAGAGGCTGAGTGGTCAGTGGGCCACACATTGTGATTCTGGGGGCCAAGATAAGGGAGAGAGTCATGGGAGGACCGGCCAGCCACCATCTGCTGACACAGGAACAGCATGCAGACTCATATGTGAGAGCTAGCATCTTAATGACAAGGATAGTGTTCCCTCACTCTAGACAGACCAGTTTAGACCTTGTTTGAACTTACAGTGCTCACTTCCTCTTTGTGTTAAGAAATAGAAACTACAGAAAGGCTTTGACATCGTCTTAAAAATTAAAAACAAATTGTGTCTTAAAATTACATACAGGTGTGTGTATAGTTGTCTGAATGAAAATGGCCCTCACACCGACCGGTGGTGGTGCACACCTTTAATCCTAGCACTTGGGAGGCAGAGGCAAGCTGATTTCTGAGTTCGAGAGTTCGAGGCCAGTCTGATCTACAGAGTGAGTTCCAGGACAGCCCGGACTATAAAGAGAAACCCTGTCTAGAAAAAAGAAAGAAAGAAAGAAAGAAAGAAAGAAAGAAAGAAAGAAAGAAAGAAAGAAAGGAAGGAAGGAAGGAAGGAAGGAAGGAGGGAGGAAATGGCCCTCACAGGCTCAGAGGGAGTGGCATTCTTTGAAAAGATTAGAAGGCGTGGCCTTGTGGGAGGAAGTGTGCCCCTGGGCGTGGGCTTTCAGGTTTCAGAAGCTCTAGCAGGCCTCATGATTCACTGTTTCTTCCTGCTGCCTGCTTATCCAGATGTAGAACTTGAAGCTATCTCTCCAGCACCATGTCCCTCTGTATGCTATCATGCTTCCTGCTATGACAATAATGGACTATACCTCTGAAACTGTAAGCCAGCCCCAATTCAATGTTTTCCTTTATAAGATTTGCCATGGTCATGGTGTTTCTTCACAGCATCAAAAACCCTTAGTGTATGTGTGTTCAGTATGTGTGTGTGCATGTAGGTGTGTGGATATGAATGTAGGTGCCTTGGAGATCAGAGGCATCAGATCTCCTGAGGCTAGATGGTTACAGATGGTTGTGAGCCGCTATGTGGGTGCTGGGAATCACACCTGGGTCCTCTGGAAGAGCAACAGGTGCTTGGAAGTGCTAAGCTATCTCCACAACTTTAAAGATTTGGCTTCTTACTAAATGATAACTATAGCACATTCTTCTTTGGTGCTAGATATGCCAGATATGGTTAACATGTTTTATATGTAATAATTCATTTGATCCTTAGAAAACTTTTTTATTTTATTTTTAATTTTTGAGACAGTTTCTCTGTGTGGCTTGGCTATCATTGAACTCACTGCACAGACCTTGTTGGCCTCAAACTCTCAGAGACCTGCCGGCCTCTGACTCCTGAGTGCTGGGATTAAAGGCTCACACCACAACCACCTGATCCTCAGGAATTATGAGAGTGCCTAACAGCACATCCTGGAATTTCCAGCTCTGCCATGCTCAGTGCTCACAGGCGAGCCGTGTGTGATGACTTAGGTTCCTTTGGAAGAGAGAGCCTCCTGTAAGGTAGATGGTGGGAGGAAGATAATCAGAGCATACAAATAGTGTTAGACGCAGCTTGGAATAGACAACACCAGACCAAACGGTTCCAAAGGGGAGGGGTTTATTCGGGGCAGAGGGCAAAGGTGGGTAGAGAAATGGGAGAAAATGGTGGAGAAAGAGGAGAGAGAGAGGAGAGAAGTGGAGGCCGGCCATGACCACGTGGAGAGAGGGGGAAGGGAGGGGAGGGAAGGGGAGAGAAGGGAGGAAGGGCGAGGAGAAGCTAGAGGCAAGAGAGTAAGAGAGAGAGGAGGGGGGGCAAGCAGCCCCTTTTATAGTGGGCACGCCTACCTGGTTGTTGCCAAGTAACTGTGGGGAGGAGCATACCTGGTTGTTGCCAGATAACTGTGGAGGTGGAGTTTAGACAGAACACTAACTAATAGGACTAACAGAAAGAGGCAGAAGGTGCCGAAATCTAAGAATAGGCACTGGGGATTGGGCTTTGGTTGGGTTGGGTTGGGTTGGGTTTTTTTTGAGACAGAGTCTCACTCCAGCTGCCCTGAAACTCTATGTAGACCAGGATCACAGAGATCCACCGGAGTGCGGGAATTAAAGTTGTGCAGTACTAGAAGAGGAGCTCTTCCAAGCCTGGAAAGTGATGTTCTCTAGAGTTCAGTAAGTTCCAGTGTTCAAGGCAGCAAGGAGGAGCCAAGGCTCACCCTCACGTGTGCCTCGATCACGTGTCCTCTCCTCCGGAGCACTCTCAGGCTTTATTCTCCTTAGTCCTCAGCACCTGTTCCCGAGTACCTTGATGTGTCCCCCTCCCCACCCTACCACCACCTTCCCCCAGCTTCCAAAACCTGAAAAACAGAAGAGTTTGCTTTGCAATGATGAGCCAGTGCTGGGTCAGCTGGTGGCTCATCCGTTCTTGGGTCTTGTGTTCACACCACTCATCCAATGGGTTGGGACCACCATGAAGTTTAAAGTCACAAGGAATAAAGCAGGGTCATCAGGGATGAAGAGACACAGACACACCTTGGTAGACATAGACACTCCCTCAGCCTTTCACCACCTGGTAGACAACGCATCTGAACCATGCATGTCCTGTCCAAGCAAGTGTGACCTCTGTTTCCCTACCAATCCTATATCCTTGTCTTCTGAGAAAGGCCTCTTGCCATCCCCTTCTTCTCCCACAGTTCTAACTATCAGGAGTAAAAACAGAATGTCCAGCCACTAATTTGATTATCTCTGGAAGAAAGAAGGAAGTGGGACTGGGCTATAGATCAACAGTAGAGAGAGCCCTTGGCAAGCAAGTGGAAGGCCCTGCATCTTCAGCATCTTTAGCAGTGAGGTGTTCAAGGCTCCCAACTCCAATGTGCCTTTGTCAACACATTCGCATGTATCATCTGTCCACCAACAAACAATAACAAAACAGCATCAATGACAAAAAGTCCCAACTAGGTCACACAGCTGAACTGGTTTTCTATAAGCTCAGAGTCCCACACTATGAGATTTGGATAGGGCTTCTCAGTCCCTCCTCTGTCCTTCCTCTCAGACGGTGCTCTTCAGTATTCCAGACTAATGTTACAGGGCAGTCCTGGAAGACATTCCACAGGCTTTGTCTCTTCCTTGCCAGATGATCTGCAGCTGTGTGCAGACACTGAGGATAGTGGTCCTCCGCTGCCCCAGGGGCACAGCCGTGTGGCCTGCTCAACCACATTAATTCCATTTTGTTTGCCAATGATGTCCTTAAGTCAGCAAAGAAGCATTGCATTTGAGGTTGCCTTAGACCACGGATCAGCAGAAATGGGGGGATGTGTGTGTGTGTGTGTGTGTGTGTGTGTGTGTGTGTGTCTGTCTGTCTCTGTGTGTGTGTGTGTGTGTGAGAGAGAGAGAGAGACAGAGAGAGAGAGAGAGAGAGAGACAGAGAGAGAGAGAGAGAGACAGAGAGGCGGAGAGACAGAGAGAGAGAGAGACAGAGAGTGAGAGAGACAGAGAGAAAGAGACAAAGAAACAGAGACTTCTGGGAAAGTCTTTCCTGGATGAAAACTGATCTGTGAGGAGAAACTCACTGTTTTCAGTGTGAGATCACGGCAGGAGTTACAGGAAAGCATATTTTGTAACAAGCTAAAACAGATGGTTTTTACTCATAAAATTTCAAAAAAAAGATGGGGGCCTTCTGTCAAGGATTCCAGTGCTGTGCTGGGAACTGAACATAAAAAGGAGGACAAAGTCATGTTCTGCCACAAGTTGGTGGAGTTGTGGAATGGCTTTCCTCAAGATTTGGCCTCCTGTTTGGACAAGCTGGCCTAGATCAAGTAAATGAAGCTAACCTCTCTCCCTTTTTCCTTACTAACCATTAAGACATCTGGAGGCTGGGACACAAGAGTGGTTTTCATGTGTCTGTCCTGCCCTCTGCTGGATCAAAAAGAATATTAGTTAAGTGGATTTCTGGAATAGACAACGGTCCGGAAATGGGGCATGATCCTTCCTGCAAAGGTATTTAATCTCAGGCCCACCCTGAGAAGTGGGGTGTGGTTTTACAAATCCATTTTCTGCCATGACAGTAAACTGTTTAGAACCATGGACTGTCTCCTTTCATCAGGATCCACCATGGAGAGCCATGAAGAAGGCCTTCACCTACAGAGCCACACCTCTCTGTGCTCCCAGCCACAACTGCCACCAAGCCTGCCTCCACCAAGCTAAGGACAATCACCTCACGGGGCAAGCTGGAGCTCCCCTTCCCCCTGGCCCTGGGATAGACACTGTCCCCAGCCCTTGGGCCCCTGACTCCATTCTCTGCTTTTCCTGCGACTCCCAGTGGCACTTGACGTCGAAGAGCTGACTGGGGCATAAGGCAGCCAGCAATTAGAGAAAAGGAACTGGGTAGGGGGTGTGGAAAACACACACATACACACACACACACACAGAGAGAGAGAGAGAGAGAGAGAGAGAGAGAGAGAGAGAGAGAGAGAGAGAGAAGATGAAACAAATGAAGCAAAGCAGGCTCCTTTTAACCCTTTTATATCCCCTAAGACATAATTTTCTTTTCTTTTTTTCTTTTTTCTTTTTCTTTTTTTCTCTCTCTTTCTCTCTCTTTCTATCTTTCTTTCTTTCTTTCTTTCTTTCTTTCTTTCTTTCTTTCTTTCTCTCTTTCTTTTTCTTGAGACAGTGTTTCTCTGTATAGCCCTGACTGTCATGGGATTAAAGGCGTGCGCTACCACTGCCCAGCAAGACATAATTTTCTATGCAAGAAGAAAATCACTTCATAGCTACAAGTTACACATTTTTTTAAAAAAATCACCATAAAACCATATTCTTCAAAAACAGATTAAAATAAAATCATTACATAAAAGTAAATCACAACAGAATTATTGACTATGTATCTTCTTTTGAAACTTATGCCCCACTAAACGTTTCTCATCTTCCTCTCCTGTTTTACTAAGAAACAGGCTATCTGTCTTGCACCTTATTTTTGAAGTTTTTATCAGCTAAACTGGCTAGTATTTGTTCTCTGTTGTTGTATCAGAAGTATTTACTCACTACTCATAAGCTTCCTTTCATGGTATACATTGAAAGCCTAGATCACAAGATCAAGGAACTTGGGTCCAAACTAGAGTAACTGTTTTCTTCGATCGTTAACTTTCCCCAAGCCTATTTTTCTTGCTACTACAGTTATGTGCTTGTAATGCATGGGTGCTCACTGTACTACTGTCGTTAGCACATATAGTTCTTGTCATTCTATGAGGAAGGAGTCTTGATTCTAACTTAAAACTTTCTATCAACTTTCCTAACTTCCCAAAGTTATTTAAATCAAACTAACTTCCTAAAACGACTTAAACAAAATCAGGAATTCCATAGAATCATTAATTCATCTAAACAGCACTATCTCAAGGACATTCATCTTCACGTTAATCTTCTGTGAACTTGCTCAACAGATTACCCAGAAAGTAATCACACCAGGTTATACACAGTGAGGGAGGGTCTCCTGGAGTCCACTCACACCAAGCCAAATAAATGCGGAGTACAGCAATGGCAAGCATGAGAAGGCACATCAGTAGCAGGAAGCAATCCTGGGATGAAGTCTCTGAGGCCGTGTCTTTCCAGGGTACATCCAATTGCAGCAAAGCAAGATGGTGAATTGTCTCCAGGAAGCTTGCCCACTACAGCTCTTCCTGCATGATATCCACCAACTGGGAAACAAACTCGGGTCCTCTGCAAGAGTAGCACCTGCTCCTAACCACTGAACCATGTAACTTCCTCCTGTCTAATTTCAAAAGAATGACATGCCCTGCTCTTCCTCTCTTCCTCTCTTGCCTCTAGTTTCTCTCTGTCCCCTCGCCCTTCCCCCCTTCCCTTCCCCCTCTCTCCATGTGGTCATGGCCCGGCCTCCACTTCTCTCCTCTCTCCTCTTTTTTTTCCACCATCTTCCCCCGTTTCTCTCCCCACCTTTGCCCTCTGTCCTGAATAAACCCCCTCCCCTTTACAAAAAGAAAAAGAATGACATGCCCTGAGCATGTTAGACAAATATTCTACCACTATGTTATGATTCCAGCCCAAGTTTGTATTATGTTGCTTACTTTGAAATATACTATATATCCCAGAACTCTTTTTTTCTTTTTCGTTTTTATTTATTTCTTTTGTTTTATGTGTATGTGTGTTTGCCTGCATGTATGTATGTGTACCATGTGCATGCCTGGTGCCTGGAGAAGTGTGAAGAGGGCATTGAATCCCTGGAATTGGCATTATATAGAGATGGTTTTGAGCTACTTTGTGGGTGCTGGGAACAGAACCCAGGTCTTCGTAGCCACCGAGCCTTCTCTTCATTTCCCAGACGATGGACTCTTAATCCTATTGCCTTCTCCTCCCAAGGGCACGGATACAAGGATGTGCCGCCACACACGACCCAAGTTCGTATTTTCTTTTTTTAAACCAGTTTTTTTTTTTTCTGGATATCCCTGATAGTACTAGATCTCACTCTGTAGACCAGGCTGGCCTTGAACCTAGAGATCCATATGCCTCTGCCTCTGCCTCTCTGCCTCTCTCTCTGCCTCTCTGCCTCTCTGCCTCTCTGCCTCTCTGCCTCTCTG
>NW_021604763.1:72014-78892 GCF_004785775.1 Grammomys surdaster | reverse complement strand
TCTCTGCCTCTCTGCCTCTCTGCCTCTCTGCCTCTCTGCCTCTCTGCTTCTGCCTCTGTCTCTGCGCCCCTGCCTCTGAGCCTCTCTGCCTCTCTCTGCCTCTCTCTGCCCCTCTCTGCCTCTCTGCCTCTCAAGTGCTAGGATTAAAAGGGTGTGCCACCACTTCCTGACCTAAGATTGTATTTTTACATGATCATCATAAAACATTTTAATCATGCCAAAAAAAAAGAAGAGGAGAGCAAATATTAGTTAAAATCTCATCATCCTTGGGAGATGGCTGGAGAGATGGTTCAGTGTTAAAAGCACTGACTGTTCTTACAGAGGACTGGGGTTCCCAGCATCCACATGGCAGTTTATAACTGTCTATAATTCTAGATTCAACATTCTCACATCGACACACATGCAGGCAAAACACTAATGCACATAAAATAAAGATGTTTAAAAATCCCATCATCCTGGGAGCTGGAGAGATGGCTCCGCGGTTAGAGGTTTCCAGAGGACACAGGATTGATTCTCAGCACCCACATGGTGGCTCACAACCATCTGCAACTACAGTTCCAACGGTGATTCTGATGCTTCCTCTGGCTTTCAAACACACATGGAGTACACAAACAAACATACAGGCAAATAGCCATATACATAAAAAATAAAAGTTTTTAAATTTAAAAAATCCTATCAGTGACATGATATTATTGGGTGACCATTACTCCAAATAACTCTTGTGGAGACATACAAATAGAAATTAGACAGATAGGTAGCTGTGGGCAATAAACAAAACACACACAAACACTCCTCTTGTGATAGCTAATCTTTTTTTTTAAAGATTTTTTTTTAAGATTTATTTATTTCATGTGAGTACACTGTCGAAGTCTTCAGATGCACCAGAAGAGAGCATCAGATCCCCATTACAGATGGTTGTGAGCCCATGGTTGTGGTTGCTGGGGATTGAACTCAGTCAGTACTCTTAACTGCTAAGCCATCTCTCCAACCTGTGATAGTTGATTTTAATTGTTAACCTGAAGGGATCTGAATCTCTTAACTTAACGGGATGTTGGTCTGTGAGGGCATTTCCAGAAAGGATTTGCTGAGAGGCAGTGAAGACTCTCCCCGAGTGTGTAGTACTTGCCATTGGAAGGCTCAGATATAAAGAGCTCTGAAGGAAAGTATTGCCCACTTTCACATCCTGTGAGTGAAGGCTGATGCTGTTATCGCTGCCCTCCTTTGCCATGGTAGCTCTGGAAAGGCAATTCCAGCCATTGGTGAACACATCTCCCCTCTTCCACTCTCACTTGTGCCAGAGTGTTTATTCCTGGGAGATGTCTGCAATTCTGGAGACCCCTCAGGGAGATATCCTTCACCTCGACCCCCAGTGGGGTTCAGGGTCCCCTTCCAGTAGTCAAGGGGGTCTAATAAATCTACCTGCTTCTACATCCTGAGTGCTGGGATTATAAGCCTGTGCCACCATCTCTGGCCAGACTAGGAATTTTAAAAACGGAATTTATAAATTCTGATTGGATAGTGAATGAGTGTGTAAATGCTCATCATGGTTGCACAGTCCTGTGGCTATGGTATCTGACTGGGTCCCAACCCACCAGCCTGCCTCCATATTTGGCTTAAAAGCTATTTTATAGTAAAGACAAACTAGGTTCATTCTTGTTTATGACTAAACCTCTGTTTCTCAAGGATTGGGCTATGCCTTAACTACAAATAACTGTAACCTTAACTACAAATGGTTCTGTACCGCCTGCTCCAGGAATGGCAATCATGTCTGTCTCAAAGGGCTAGTACGACCTCTTGTTGTTATGACTAACTTATGACTACCTTGCAACCATGTCTTTGTTTCATTCTTATGACAACTTCATATGCTTCTGTTCTGCTTTGGTAACCCCACCTATTTGCCAAATCCCCTATTTGGAAACCCCTACTCCTGAGCTAAAAAACCCTTATTTTCCCCATGTCCAATGTTAACTTCTTGAACCCCCCCATCTTAGAGGGGGGCAGCAGCCCGTGTACACAAATAAAGACAACTTGCTTTAACTAATTTGGCCATGATGATTTGTGTCAGAAGTCTTTTTCCTCCCATCTCTGGGATTAATGGTTTTGCTGAGGTTGTTTCTTCTGAAACAGCGCTCACTAATGGTAATAGGAGGTGACCAAGCACAGTGTCCTGGTTTTATACTTGGGGCCCTAAAGCAAGACCCCTTAAATTGCTGGAGGCAGCTGGCCAGGTGGGCACTTGTTTGAGGGAGAAGCTGTCCTCTGCCCCACCCTACACACACCAGGTCAGGCACATTGCTGGGAGCTTGCCCCAGCCTGGAATGGGCTGGAGTGGGACACAGCCTTGGACATAGGGCAGCAGACTGACAATCTCTGACCTTAAAACTGTCTAACTATGCTGAATGCTGAAACTGCTGGCTTCTAAAAAAAATCTAAAACTTTCTTGCTTACGCTGAGGTTAAAAACTGCTGTCTTGTTTTAACCTGTCCTGTATCCTAACAGTGGGGAAAATAAGTAAAGAGGTTCCTTTTGTTGCTTTCTTAGCAGGAATTCGAGGGCCCTGTCTCCAAGGTTGGGTGTTTATTTAACTCTTTATCAGCTAGTGAAAGTAGCTCACAGGAAGAAAATGGACAACTTGAAAATAGATCCTAACCTTCCTTTCTAAGAGAAAAGAATAAAGGGGGAAACCTATTAAACTGTCTAAATCTCTCTGCTCTGAGTTCTCTTGAGTTCCTAATTCTTAATTCTTAATTAAGTTCTGTAAGTTGTTAATTCTTAGTTCTTACATATTTTCTCAGAATTCATGATCATATAGTATCTAATTCAAAAGTTCACCATGAGTTGAAACAAAAATTCAAATCATAAAATGAATAAGAAGTTTACAGCAAGCCGGGCGGTGGTGGCGCACGCCTTTAATCCCAGCACTTGGGAGGCAGAGGCAGGTGGATTTCTGAGTTCGAGGCCAGCCTGGTCTACAGAGTGAGTTCCAGGACTGACAGGGCTACACAGAGAAACCCTGTCTCGAAAAACCACACACGCACACGCACAAAGAGAAGTTTACAGCACACGCACACACACAAAGAGAAGTTTACAGCAGAGATGTATTTCCATTAAGAGTAGTTCTCTAACTAGACATTTCTTTTCTGCCACCAGCTCCACAGCTTCATTGAAAGTTAAAAACCATAATTCTTGTGACTAAGTTAACACTGAAGTTTTGTATAGATAAACTCATTCCATGTTTAGCTTCTGTGCTTGCACCTACAATGAATCATTAGTTCCCTTCTATGATCTTGGTTAACTGTTTTACAGCTCTAAGGAATGTACTCTAAGATACCTGCTTTCTATCTCATAAGCGTTTAAGTCATGACATGTGAAGACTGGCAGAGTTCTAATTGCAGTACTCATATCTCAGATGGCTTTAATAACAGTCCTATTATTATAAAGGACTTAATAGATATTAGTATAATTTTAGGAATTCTTTTTTTTTGTTTTTTTGAGAAATTTTAGGAAGTCTTATAGGTCATCATCATTAAGAATTAAGAAATCATCTATTTGTCTCTATAGCATCACTACAAGATCATTTTTATTGATCCACAAAAGTCTGCCCAAGAGGGTGGGCTAATGCTCATGGATTATAATATTAATTTTCTAAGGACAGAAAAGGCATATCAGCTGCAGGAATCAATTTCTGAGGTTTGTCCTTTGGGCCTCGCCTCTCAAAGGCTCACTCATAGTTCCACTCTGAAGCATCTCTGGAAGACCACCTGCTAGCCTTTTAGCCTCTCCTAGATGGCTCCTGGCAGCACGTATAAACCCTCCCAGCTCCACTTCTCATCACGAGGTTAGCAAAGTCCTGACATGAGAAGGGAAGAGTCCTGCAAAGGCTGTTAAGTCAGAAGACACCAAGGACACATCACATTAGCTTCCACAGAAGAGGAAATGCCCATGATGCTCTTGGATACCCACAGGCTCCAACTGCTAGTGCTAGACAGCACCAGGGCAATTGCAAGATCCTGTCCCTCTAAATGCATTTGCCCTTCTCAATGCTCATCCACCTCCTCCTACTGGCCAGCTCTGCCAGACTATGATCAACTGCATTTCAGGGAGGAGTCCATTCCAATGTATCCACTAAGTGAAATGCCATGCCCTTCCTCTTCCAAGCAGGTGGCAGCTGTGACGTCTGGTCTTCTAGCCTGAAGAAAGTGCCTCCTTCAGTTCAGAGAAATTGTAAAATTTCTCCACAAGGCCAGAATTAGAGGACAAGCTACTCCCTAATTTAGATACAAAACTTTACACTGACGGAGCTGAAGCCTACAACAGGGAAAATGGGCCCTCACATCTAGACTCAATGCAACAGTACATAGAAGAAAAAACTGCTTACCTTAGGGGACAACAAAAATAAAAAACAAAAACAGAGAGCAAACCTTCTAGAGCTCCCACAAACCGTCTGGGCCCTGACCATAACAGTGGTCCACTGCTATACACAGAATCAAAGTTTGAGTGGGTTGGGGAAACCAAGTGGCAGACCAGGCAGCCAAACAGGTTGCCCTCCTTGAAGACATAATGTAAAGGAATTATATGGTCTATCTAGCCTGTATAAGACACACAGAATCCTGGTATTTCGTTTACAAGCTGTAAGCCTAGATTGGCAAGTTTTGAGCTATTCTAACTTACATCTCAGTCATATGTCCCTTGTTACTTGCTATTTCTTTTTTTCTTTTTTCTTTGGGGGGTGGGGGGAGACATGGTTTCTCTGTGCAGCCCTGGCTGTCCTGGAACTCACACTGTAGACCAGGCTGGCCTCGAACTCAGAAATCCGCCTGCCTCTGCCTCCCAAGTGCTGGGATTAAAGGCGGGCGCCACCACTGCCCGGCTCAGTTACTTGCTATTTCATATGCTCATGGTCTATCTCCTCTCATGCCAGCTTCCTCTTCTCCTCCATTCTCTTTTCCCCTCCCTTGATCTTCAAGTCCTGCCTTCCCCTCTCTCTTGCCCAATCACAGGCTTCAGCCTTTTGTTGATCTGTTAACTTGGGGAGCAAGGTTTGTACAATGAAAGCTGGTGTACATGAGAATCTACTCATCTTGGGGTACAGAATTTGAATACATAGCAGTACCAGACCAACCCCAACAATATAATCTTGCAATCCTCTCCTATTACCCACCAGTTACACTCCTGCTGCTCTCAGGGCTGCCCTCATATAAACCAGAAGAAGGAAAAGGGACAACCAATGAAGAGGCTACTAAAAATCAGGAGGGCTGGATGATTACCCCAGATAGACAAAACAATGAGTCTAGAGAATCCACTTGGAAGAAAACTTTCCTACATGAGTTGTTGGTGGTCTCAAGGGTGCCAGCGCTGACTCAACAGGCTAAGCAAAGGCTGTTGGCAGTGTGTTCAGAACAATCTCAATCAGCGACTCAAGGCCCCAGGCTGACAGAAAAATAGGAGTTGTAGGCATTTGAACATCTAAGAATGGACTTTGTAAGGCCCATCATAAGTGTTGACACTTGCTGGTTATGGTGTGCACCTTTCAGGTTGGGTAGAAAGCTTTTTTTATCTGCACAGAGAAGACCCAATGAGTTTCCACCTTCTGACCTGCCAAATTACCCCACACTTTGGGGTCCCATTGCATTGGAGGGTCAGATAACAGATCAATCTTTGTCAGCAAGGTGATCCAATATGTGTCCCAGGCAGTAGGGTTAACTTGGAGCTTGCATACAAGGTAACACCCTCCATCTTAAGGCTGAGCTGAGGGAATGAACAGGACTTTAAAAGTTGGCCCAACAGTTCCAAGAAACAGACCTCTCTGTTTCTTGTGCTACCTGTGCTATTTAGAGTGTGTTGCATACTCTGTACTCTCCTTTTGCGATCATGCCTCTAGCTGTTCTTGAACACATTTTTTGTGTTCAGTTGTAGCTGACATTGCACAAAAATTGTCCCATCCTCACCATTCCCTCAGCTCTTGAAGTTCCAGGTCTCAAACTATTGATACACCATGCCCACACCAAGGCTATAAGGACCTGAGCCAAGAATAGACGGTGTGATCCAATTCAGGCCAGCCTCTGAAACTGACCACTCCAAAATGACTTCAAAATACGATGATGCCTCAGCTCCTACTCTGCCTCTTGATGTCTTTCCCAATACCATTGTCTTAGTTACTGTTCTATTGCTTTGAATAGACACCAAGACCAAGACAACTTATAGAAGAAAGCATTTAAGTAGGGGCTTGCTATATTTTCAGAGGGTTAGTCCATAATCATCATGGTGGGAAGAATGATGGCAAGCAGGCAGGCAGGCAGGCACTGGAGCAGTAGCTGAGGACTTAACTTCAGATTCACAGGTAGTAGTTGTTGGGAGCCGACTCCTAACAGGAAGCAGCTATCATCTTTGCAGCCATCTCGAGCCATATACCCTGACAAGAGACTTGTTTTCAACAGCCTGCAATAGCTCAGCACACTCTGATAAACATCTTGTTTTTCTCACATACCTTGTTTTGCTGCTTAGTGTCCCCAGCTGCAAGGTGCACGTGGTCTCCACACTGCTAGCTAGGCGCATGTGCTATCCACGCTGCAAGGCACATGACGTAGTGCCTCCAGCTGTGCTTGTCCACGAGGGCAAGGCACGTGGTAAAGGGTATAAATACCCCAAATTTCCTTTCAATAAAAGAGACTTTGATCAGATCCTCTGTCTTGTCTCTATTCTTCGAGTCTCTTGCCCTTCCATCTCCACTCTCTCTCTTGCTAGACCCTGACCCACACGCAGAGTGGAGAAGCAGCTCGGGCCGGTACAGTAGTAGTAAGAGAGAGGGAGGAGGGGGTAGAGGGAGGGAGAGAGGGAGAGAGAGAGAGAGAGAGAGAGAGAGAGAGAGAGAGAGAGAG
>NW_021604763.1:71188-72004 GCF_004785775.1 Grammomys surdaster | reverse complement strand
GAGAGAGAGAGAGAGAGAGAGAGAGAGAGAGAGAGAGAGAGAGCAAAGCCCAACCCCAGTGACATACCTCCTCCAACAAGGCCACACCTCCTAATCCTTCCTAGACAGTCTACCAACCGGGAACCACACATGAGCCTGTGGGGGGGGCATTCTCATTCAAACCACCACGCCCATGGGTTCACATTTGGACTGCTCCACACTCAGCCTCTCTAACTCTGTCAAATAAATTAGTGTGGAGCACTGCCTTGTCCCAGCGCAACTCCGATGCCTAGATGCCCATCGATATAACTAACTGCCCTCCAGGGAGATTTTTGCCTTATCTTCCTCAGATGCTGCTATTTGGGAAAAGTTCAGCCTTGGATCATGCCTCCAGTCTCGTCATGCTGTGCTGGCACTGCCCACACCAGCACCGCAGATGATGATTCCTTTCGGAAGCCCCCCAGCTAGTGACAGCCTTTGGAAGAGAGGCCAGAGGACAAAGGATGATTATGGAGGAAAATGTGAGGACTAATATGAAAGCTGACCATGGAGGGGATGACTCATCCTTTAGGTCATCACCCTGAATATGCTGTGCTCAAGGCAAGTTACCTATATGGAGTTATACGCTGGAATGCCTAACCAAAGGCTGGCTAACAACACAAAGATACATGTCTAACCAGGCCACCTGTTCAGGTCATAGGAAAAGCCAGTGTGGAGGAAATAAAAATGGCTGTACCAGACCAGTTGAAACAGCAGTGGGGCTGCATGCCTTTAATCTCAGAACTTGGGAATCACAGGCAGAAGCAGACAGAGCTCTGTGAGTTTGAGGTCAGCCTG
>NW_021604763.1:65250-70788 GCF_004785775.1 Grammomys surdaster | reverse complement strand
AAAATTAAATGTAAAAAAAAAAAAAAAAAAGGCTGGGCAGTGGTAGTGCACGCCTTTCCCAGCACTTGGGAGGCAGAGGCAGGTGGATTTCTGAGTTCGAGACCAGCCTGGTCTACAGAGTGAGTTCCAGGACAGACAGGGCTACATAGAGAAACCGTGTCTCGAAAAACAAAAACAAAAAAGAAAAAAAAAAAGAAATAAGAGAACTCCTATATTTTTACCAGTCCTGCTAGGAACGGCCCTGACAGGGTCCATGACCACCTGTGCCACTGCAATAGGCATCCAACAAGTTCAAGATTGCCAGCTTTCTACTATACTAATCAGTCAAAAAAATAGCACAAGAGAATGTCAAAGACTTATTGAAAAGGATTAAGGCTAGAGGTACAAAGGGGAGCAAATGGAGTACAATCTGGACAACATGGGGAACTCTGGTTGTCTCTGTTAATTTGATGATGTTAGAAGACTTATATTCGGGCTTTGCGTCTTGAACACCCTGTCTAGGTTCATCAAAGCTAGGACGAGAGTAATAAACCTACTGACGATATTCCAGGAGTGCCAACCAGTTTTTTCAAGACAGATTCATAAGAAGAGGGAGTGAAGTAGAATAAGGCAGAAAAGATTAACAATAGTCATTGTCCTTAGCAACCTGACCACAAAAGCTTACACCAGTCAGTCAACTGCAACACTTTTAAAACCCTAAGCTCCCCAGCCAATGTCCCTTTGCTTGTTTGCTCACTTGCCCCACCTTGTGGTTTTAGAGTATAAAACAAAAGTGCAACCGGCTCTGAATCGTTGAGGATCTATCCTGGCTTTGGTGAATGAATCCATCTCCTATCTTTCACTCTCACTGGTGTCGGAATGCTTATTCCAGAGAGACTCCTACAACATTATCATAGAGATTTTCTTTTCTAAAAGATCCTCCTAAGGTTAAAGTAAATGAAAAATTAAGCGACTATGATTCATTGTTTGGAATTACTTTGTTTCTGTAGTAAGTACTGAGGATTGACCCTAGGACCTCCCACATGCTAGGCAAGTTTTACCAGCTACATCCCCATTCCTCTCCCACCTTGTATTTTTAGACAGATATTCACTAAGTTGCCTTTGAATTCCTTGTAACCTGGGAAGGCTTTGAGTTTCTGATCTTCTACCCTCACTTCCTGAGTACCTGGGATTAGAGGCCTGCACCATCCAGCTTGTCTGTTGGAACTGTTTCTCATAGGGATTTCTGCAGTATGTTCTCAGTAGTATTTGGCTCAAGGACCTCCAAATATTTTGTAATATTCCCTTCAATAATCTTTCACATGGTGGAAGGAGAGAATCAACTCATTCTAGGACAGGCATGCTACAGAGAAACCCAATCACAGAAAACAAAACAAAAAGAAAGAAACAAAGGAAGAAAGGAAGAAAGAAAGGAAGGAAGGAAGGAAGGAAGACAGACCTATTTTGTGCTCAGAATGGGACTATCTCAGAAGTCATTATACTTATTATTGAGATAGAGTTTCTTTGTGTAGCTCTGGCTGTCCTGAAACTCACTTTGTAGACCAGGCTGGCCTTGTACTCACAGAACATCCTGCCTCTTCCTCCCCAGTGCTAGCATTAAGGGTGTGTGCCACTATTGCCTGGCTGAGACTGTGTTCTTTAGAGTTGATGGGAAGTAGTTGATTTAAAAACTGAAAGAGAGGTGGGCATGGTGGTACACCCCTTTAATCAGAACACCTTAGAAGATCTAGTTCATTGTAAAAGTAACACATGTCATTTTTCTCTACTTAGTTTCAAATGACTCTTTTTAAAAATTTCCCAAGGCATGGTAGTGCACACTTTAAATCCCAGCACTCAGGAAGCAGAGGCAAGCAGCAAGTCCAGCCTGGCTTACAGAACAAGTTCTAGGACAGCCAGGGCTAAACAGAGAAATCCTGTGTCGAAAAACAAACACAACACAACAAATCAAATAAAAAAGAAAACATCATAGAAGAGGCTCTATTGAAAGGCTCTGGCTTTGATGCCCAACACTGGGGGGAAAAGGAGACTGTAAAGAAGTTGGGTGGACGTCTGTGTAGCAGACAAGGGAGCCATTAGAAACCCCTAAGTTATCTCAATATGTAATTTCACAAGATAGACTTGCCACTGTGATATATATATATATGTAAATATATGTACTTTGTCAATATTGGAGATAGGCGCAGTGATGTACATCTGTAATTCTAGCCCTTGGAAAGTAGAGGCATCTTCAACTACATTATGTTTGAAGCCAACTATGGACTGCATGTCCATCCCACCTTCTCCCTAGCCTTTATTTATAAAATTCATCAATACTTTTTTTTTTTTAATAAGTGGGGATTTAACCAGGGCCTCTTACTTGCTAGGTAAGCATTCAATAAGTGAGCTATGTCCTCAACTATGTCATGTCATGCCAGTAAGGTATGATTTTAAGTCTATATTGAAAAGAGTCTCAAATCTGTTATAACTTTGCATTTGGTTACATTTCTTTTTTTTCTCTTTTGGTTTTTCGAGACGGGGTTTCTCTGTATAGCCCTGGCTGTCCTGGAACTCATTCTGTAGACCAGGCTGGCCTCGAACTCAGAAATCCGCCTGCCTCTGCCTCCCAAGTGCTGGAATTAAAGGGGTGTGCCACACTGCCCGGCTTGGTTACATTTCTTTTTCCGTAACTGAAGCTTTTTCAACTTAATTCTTAA
Organism: Grammomys surdaster; assembly: GCF_004785775.1. Taxonomy (NCBI): domain Eukaryota; kingdom Metazoa; phylum Chordata; class Mammalia; order Rodentia; family Muridae; genus Grammomys; species Grammomys surdaster. The sequence continues at coordinate 68,095 of NW_021604763.1, read as the reverse complement.
CTAGAGCTGAACGTGATAGCGCACACCTTTAATTCTAGCGCTAGGGAGGCGGAGGAAGGCGGGACAGCCAAGGCTATAGAAAGATGCCACGTGTTCGCGAAACCGATAGGCATTCGCAATCATGCCACCCTTTCGCCTCCACCTCAGGTGGCCAGGCTCAACTGCAGGTCCCTGTGCTTTCGGAGCGGTCTCGCCAGCCCCATACGAACTTGCGACAAACACCCGAGGATCCACATCTCATGCACCGCCCTCCTGGGCGGATCCATTCTTCCTTTAGACCCTAGCGGAGCGGAAGTAACGCAGCGCGGCCGCCGGAAGTGTCGCGCGGTGTTGTGCGACCGGCTCTGTGCTGAGTGGGGCCTGGACTCGAAGCGTTACCGCTATGTCGATCGAAATCGAGTCTTCCGAGTGAGTCCTGCCGTGGCGTGTTCGCGGCGTGGCGTGGCGTAGGGTGGAGGGTGCTCGGGAGGACATCGGAGGGGGCTGCGCGACGGAGGCTGCGGCCTCGAAGCACTTTCCGGGTTGGCTCCCTCTTTGGTGGGCCCGCAAGAAAACAGCCATGGGGCGGGCAGCCTGGAGCCCATGGGCCCCGGCGTGGGGCTCTGCAGGGGCACACGGAGCAATCCTGACTGCTGTGTTTTCCTCTGCCAGCCACCCCTCCCTCGGCGCTGCCGGTGTGCCGCCAGTCCCCCAGTCTGCCTCTCCCTCCTGGTCTAAGCACTAGTTACCTTAAAGGCTCAGCTGCTTCTCCAATCTGATCAGACCCAGTCATGGTGTCTTGTTTTGGTTTGCAACTCGAAGATAGAGAACCTCTTGTGTGGATTCAGAGGATTTGAATATTGGGTCAGAAGAATGATACTTAGCGAAGGTGGGGACTTCGAGGAGCCAGGTGGGCGAGGAGTGACTGACTGAAGAGTCTTTCTTGGACTCCCCAGGACTCCACCCACCGCCTTTTACTTTCTGAAAAGTAAAATTAAATTAGCAAAGAGGTGTGTTCTGAGTGCAAGCGAGAGATAGGTCTGTTCTGAAGATCTGCAGAAAAGCAAAGTCTATTAAGTCGGCTGAGTCTGAAACCTGTGTATTTTTAAGACGGAAGTATGCATGTCTGTAATCGCCGCACTGAAGAGGAAGGTTAGGAAGGCCTAGAGTCCAGCCTGGGCCTCTTCATAGCAAGATACATGTTTCTAACTTTCAGTTATAAGCAAGTCACTTTTTTCTGGGTTTTTGTTTGTTTTGTTTTTGAGACAAGGTTTCTCTGTGTTTCTCTGTGTGGGCCTCAAACTCACAGAGATCCACCAGCCTCTCTGCCTTCAGAGTGCTGGGATTAAAGATGTGTACCGCTAAACATCCAGCTTTATAAATCATCTTTAAATGGATATATGTTTTGATTGAGGAAGGCAGACAGTAGACAAAAACAGTAAGTAAAATATGAACAGTAACAGATGCTCAGTGTATAGAAAAATAAAACAGTGACAGACAATGTTGGAAGGTATAACTTAAGTCAGGGCAGGAACTGCAAAGGATTTTTTACTTTGGGGTCTAATAATAGCCTTAACGACCAGTCTTTGACCATCGAATACCCTTCTATATGAGGAATAACTGTGCATATTCATATTGTTACTGTTAGCATTACTTTGTTAATGTTTTGAGCCAGGGTTTCTTTGTGTCACCCTGGCTGTCCCGGAACTCACTCTGTAGACCAGGCTGGCCTTGAACTCAGAGATCAACCTTCCTCTCTTGTCTCTGCTTCCAGAATGCTGAGACTCAAGGCGTGTACCACCTTCATTCTTCTTGTTGTCATTTTTTTTTTAATGGACCAAATTTTCTTACAGCAATTTAATGATTTAATTTGTTAATTAATTAATATTTTTTTTGAGGCAGGGTTTCTTTGTGTAGCCTTTGCTGTCTTGGAACTTGCTCTGTAGACCAGGCTGGCCTCAGAGATCCACCTGCCTCTGCTTCCTGAACCCTGAGATTAAGGCAGTGTGCCACTACTGCCTAGTCAGATGATTTAATAAGAAGAAAAATCAGTAACTATTATAGGTTTGAAGTATCTCACACAAATGTCCAGTAGATCTAGTAATCAGAATAATAATGGCTACCAATGTCCTTTCGATCTCCAGACTAAATGACTGACTTTCTTTCAGTGTGATTCGTTTAATCATGCAATACTTGAAGGAGAACAGTTTACATCGGGCGCTGGCCACCTTACAGGAGGAAACTACTGTCTCTCTGAATACTGTGGACAGCATTGAAAGTTTCGTGGCTGATATTAACAGTGGCCATTGGGATACTGTTTTACAGGCTATACAGTCTCTGAAATTGCCAGACAAAACCCTTATTGATCTCTATGAACAGGTAAGAATGAGGTGATGTTCTTGAGGTTTTTGGTTGGTTCCTTAATTAGGAAGTATCAGTGAGCCTTTCTTCAGGCACTTAAGGAATATAACTGTCTGTAAAATGTACATTGTCAAGACTCAACAGTGGACTTTGTGTTTTCCTTTTGGAAGAGTCAAGATTTTTCTCAAACTGAAATTATTTCTTGGTATGGATCAGACCCAAGGAAACTAAAATTACTTTTAGGTAGTCGTTAGATGAACCATTCTAAAGCTGAGCATGGTGGTTTGAGCCAGGTGGTGTACATGAACTAAATTAAATAATGTTCTTCAGGCACTGACCACCTGGAATTAACACACACCACTAAGTCTGACATAGATTTCTCTTCAGAGAGAAGAGGCTCTACTATGTTGGGCTATGCAGGGGCAGGGTGTATTTAGTCCATTTAAGTTTTTTCTTCCTCTTTCTTTCTTTCTTTCTTTCTTTCTTTCTTTCTTTCTTTCTTTCT
>NW_021604763.1:0-65240 GCF_004785775.1 Grammomys surdaster | reverse complement strand
TCTTTCTTTCTTTCTTTCTTTCTTTCTTTCTTTCTTTCTTTCTTTCTTTCTTTTTTTCCATTTTGTTTTTGTTTTAGAGACAGGATTTTTCTGTGTTGCCCTGGCTGTCCCAGAACTTGCTGTATAGATCCAGCTGGCCTCAAACTCAGAGATCCACCTGCTTCTGCCTCCCTAGGTGCTTGGGTTAAAGGCATGTGCCATGACTGCCCAACTGTAGGCCACTTAAGCTTTTGGTCTACTATATTTGGTGACTGATAAGACGTGCTTAAATTTGATAATCTACGAAAATGATCCATAGAACTCCAAAAACCTATGTATTTATGTGATTAGAGTTTTGTTATGGAGGACACAGATTAGAAGTAGCCAAAAGAAAAGACAGGGCTCCGAGAGAGACCTGAATGTAGAACTTTGGCTCTGTATTTGGGGTATGCAGGGGCAGGGTGTATTTAGTCCATTTACGTTTTTTGGAAAGGGCTGTGCCACCCACCTGGCAGATCCCCAGCCAGAGGCTTCTGTGGAGATTTGTTACATAACCCCACTGATAATACAATTTCCAGCCTTGTCTTCACTGCCTCCCATCCCCCATTGGCCCTTTACCAGAGGTGAGGTCGGCTTAAAACCTTAACCTAATAGCATGGCTTTTCTGGTAAGCAGTCCTTGTTCTAAGGTATAATTTTAGCATAAACTTAAATGTTACTCAAGGGGCTCTTGAGTAACCGATAACATAGTCACTAGTAGAATTCTAAGGGTTTTATAAGCTGTAAAACAAGACCCTTGGCAGACATTGACTTCTTTATTATAAAATAACACTCAGGTATGATGATTAAAACCTTTAACCTCAGCACTTAGAGGGTGGCTTGGTCTACATAGTATGTTCCAGGCAGTCCAGGGCTGCGTAGTAGTGAGATCCTATCTCAAAACAGTCCATTAAAACAAAGAAAAAATAATAATAAAAAGAAAGTTAGAATTTGAAAGATGATTGTGATGGGCAGAAGATTGCTAAAGAGAATGTGCTGAGAAATTAATTTTCTTTCCATTGTCCAGGTTGTTTTGGAATTAATAGAGCTTCGTGAATTGGGTGCTGCCAGGTCACTTCTGAGACAGACCGACCCCATGATTATGTTAAAGCAAACCCAACCAGAACGTTATATTCATCTGGAAAACCTCTTAGCCAGATCTTACTTTGATCCTCGTGAGGTATGTTTGTGGTAATTAAATCCTTTTTAATTGTGAAAATTAAGTAATGTGGCCTTGCAAAAATAATGTTTAAACTTTTTTTTTTGTTTGTATATGTGTTTTGGGCAACCATACATGTGTGGAGGTCAGAGGACAACTTTCAGGAGTTGTTTCTTTTACCATAAGATTCAAACTCATTATCATGCTTGGTGGTAAACACCTTTTTTCACAGAGCCATCTCACTCATCAAGACAAGCACCATTTAATACATGCACATAAAGACATAGTTTCTTTTGCACATGACCTTCCACTGGAGAGCTGTTGAGATAAAAGAAAGAAGAATGTGATAGGAACTGGGTAATAGAAAGTTCAGATTTTTGATTCTTTGGCCCTGCAAGTATTTCTGAAACTAGAACCACACCTCTATCCTTGTGGCTAACCTGGGCTCTTCAGGAACAACAGTGCGGATGGACTGATACCAGCACTCTCACATTCTTCTAAAATGCAAGTGTGCAGAATTAGAAAGTTATTTTAAAATACTAATTTGGTTTAATTCCTCACCTGTTTAACTGGGTATTTTGTTTTTGTTGTTTCCCTCTTTGAATGTCTTGTTTCCTTTGATTTTAATTTTTTTTCTTCTTATGGTGTGTGTGTTCATATGTGTATGTACATACATGTGTGTACCTGTTTGAGGAGGCCAGAGGCATTCAATTCACCTTTGAAACTGGAGCTGTAAACAGCTTTGAGTTGACTGATGTGGGAATCCGCTTTTTTCTCTGGAAGAGTAGTACATGCTGTCAACTGATGTGCGATCACCAGCTTTGCTTTTCCTTGGAAGTGATACCACCTCCTTTTTTTTTCTAGGCATATCCAGATGGAAGTAGCAAAGAGAAAAGGAGAGCAGCGATTGCCCAGGCTTTAGCTGGGGAAGTCAGCGTGGTGCCACCTTCCCGTCTCATGGCCTTGCTGGGACAGGTAATTAAATGCCTGTAGAGATGAAATTACCCTGAATTCTGGTACTGGTTCCTGTGTATAAGGCATATTTCTGAGCCAAGGAAATTGCACAGGCTGGTAGTAGAACCTACCTATAAAGCTCAGCAGCTGCGCCATGCACCCTTCCTCTTCTGGAACAGCAAACCAGGCTTCCAGGATGGAAGCTTTAGCATCTTTAGAATTATGTTGGAACTGTGCTGAGGAGACTGGAATAATGCTCATGCTCCATAAAATCCATACTCGTCCCAACTTTCTGGTCTTGTCAAGCTGGGCCTGTAGCTTGGTTAGTAGGACAAACTGCTTGTTTCTTGTGCATGAGATCATAGATTTGTTCCCAACCAAAACCAATAGTGAGGCATACTTTTATTTTCTGACATGAAAAAAATGTATTTATGTTGTTCCTGTGAGTACATATGTGTGTGTGCGTGCACAAACAGCAGCACTTGGGAGATGGAGGCAACTTAGGGAGGAAAGGATTTGTTTCATTATACACTCTAGGAAAGCACTCTTACACTCAGGGTAAGAGCTCAAAGCAGGGATGTGGAGGCAGGAACTGCAGCAGGAACCAGGTAATATGCTGCTTCTTGTCATGCTTTCCCATGTCTTGCTCCTCTTGCTTTCTTATACCACCTGGGACCATCTGCCCAGGGGTGGTACTGCCCACAGTGTGCTGGGCCCTTCCATCATTATTAATCAAGAAAATGCCCTCAGCTCTGCCTACAGGCCAGTCTTTGCAGATGATTGGTTTGTGTGTCAAATTGGCCAAGACTACCTTCAGGAGTGCAAAGCACCCCTGTCTAGATGTGTTCAGGGTAACATTCATTAGATAAATTGACAGGTTGGAATCAGTGCAAATGTTCACTAAAACATATATTGATTAGGTAAACAGAAACTTCCAGCAAACAGTATATTTTACAGGCATTAAAATGATAGCTTTGCAGTTCGTAATACAGATGAGCTGGCATATTAAGGTATGTCATAATATGAGGTGAAGACAATATATTTAGTATATAGAATAATTATTAATAGAGCAATTAAAAAACGTATCATGTGAGAGGATAATGACTACAAGTAATTATGTAAAATGTTATTAGTGGCTGGCTTTGTGTATTGGAACTCTGGGAAATTTCTGCTTTTCACACCATCTTTCCTGTCAGAGTCTCCATGAGAAGGCCGTGCTCTTGCCGACACTGAACCATAGAAATGTGTGGATGATTAGAGATGGTGTGACCAGAAAGCTTACTAGTTTCCTCAGACCTTGTTCTTTCAAGCATGTTTTTGCCTGAGCAGTGATGCCTAGCTCTTCAAAGCTTCTAAGCAGATTAATTCTTTTCTTTTTCACAGGCATTGAAGTGGCAGCAGCACCAGGGATTGCTTCCTCCTGGGATGACTATAGATTTGTTCTTTCAAGCATGTTTTTGCCTGAGCAGTGATGCCTGGCTCTTCAAAGCTTCTAAGCAGATTAATTCTTTTCTTTTTCACAGGCATTGAAGTGGCAGCAGCACCAGGGATTGCTTCCTCCTGGGATGACTATAGATTTGTTTCGAGGCAAGGCAGCTGTCAAAGATGTGGAAGAAGAGAAGTTTCCAACACAGCTGAGCAGGCATATTAAGGTAGGGTCTGATACTTAGACATGCAGTAGTTGGTGATCGGTTGAGTACCCATCATGTACAGAGTCAGGCCCTGCCTCAGGAGCTGGGTTCTGATGGTCCTTGGGGTTCTCTTGGTGCCCATTTGGGGTACTGCAGTAGCCTAGCAGTGTTGCATGTGAGTTTTATACACAAGTACATACATATTTGACATCTGCCCATAATCCTATATTTAGAGAAATGGTCCGTTCTTTGGTTAAATCTTGGACTGTCTACCTACATGGGCTGTTAAACATTTACTCTTAGTCTGCTGCGTCTCAGGCGAAGGGCCAGTCAGGGTTGTAAAGTTGACTTGTGATGTTACGGGAAATAATTTTATCTAATGTCTTATTTAGTTACTGTGTGAGTTCATGCCAGGAATTAGGCTTAGAACCTCAACATACCACTGAGCTACATCCCCACACCTTGATTTTATTTGAATGTTTTTTTTGGGAGAAGGCACAATCAAGTAGTTCAGTTCCCAGAATTAGAGGTATGCTTGCTAACATTAGCATCTCTTTTATAGTATAGCTTCTCTGTAATTTTGTGCTTCTGTTGAATTCATGGATTCAAAAATGCTGCATATTATGGGGATAGGGAGATGGCTCAGTGGATAAAATGCTTGTGGTGCAAAGATGAGGGCCTGGGTTTGGATTCCCGGCACCATATGCATTTGAGTGTGACAGCCTGCATGTGGTAGCCCAGTGGTGGGGGCAGAGACTGCCAGATACTGTGGACTTGCTAGCCAGCCATTCTAGCAGAATGTGGGGAGCTCCAGGTTCAATGAGAGACTGTGTCCTGGAAAATAAGGTAGAGAGAGGCAGAAGATACCTGATACTGACCTCTAGCCTCCGCATGTGTGTGCATGGATGAGTGCACCTGCATGAAAATGTGCACACATGCATACGCTGTACTGCACATAAATGCACACACACAGATGCTGGATATTCTTTAACTCTTTGGCTTTTGTACTTCGCATTTGTCTTTTCTGCACTGTGTATTCTAATTTGCATATGGTATTTTTGAATAGTAACTTTATGTACCTTGGTGTCATTCTGTTGATGCCACTGGGCTAGAATCTTTCTGGCATGAACAAGTTGCAGTGCAACTTTCTGGCATGCAAAGTTTGCAGTGAAAATGTAACTAGACGTGATGGTGCATTCTAGTAGTTTCTACAGGCTGAGGCAGAAAGACTCAAGTTCAAGGCCTGCTTCAGCCCTAGACTCAGTTCAAGTCCAGTATGGGCAACTTACTGAAACCTGGTCTCAAAATAAAAAGATGGCTGGGGATATAGTTCAGGAGTAGAGTACCTGCCTCGTATGTATAGACCCTGGGTCTGCACCCCAGCACTAAAAAACAAAAGAAAAGAGAAATCCATGTTAGTCTTTTCTTGCCATCTGTCTACTGCCCTGTGGTTTCCCTGACATTGGAACATTGTCACTGCCAGTGCTTGAAGGCACTTACCAAGCAGTAGCTAGTCTAATAATTAGTCTTAGGCTTTTATTTTCCCTAAAGATTTATTTATTTTTTTAAATTTTATATGTATGGGTGTTTTGTGTGCATGTATGCCTGCTGCCCATAGAGGCCATAAGAGGGCACTGGCTCCTTTGGAATTGTGGTTACAGTTGATTGTGAGATGCCTTGTGGGTAGTGGAATTTGAATCCAGCTCCTGTGCAAGAGCAGCCAGTACTCTTAACTGCTAAGCCATTTCTCCAGCCCCTAGCCCTAATTTGGTGAACCACACAATAGCGTATGATTCAATAAAGGTTGTGAAGTAGTGATGGAAATCTTATTTACAATACTCTTATTGAAAGATGAATCCTCCATCCCTTCTGTCCAAATCCACAACAGAAACATAGAAAGCCATGTTAATTTGTGACTGAAAAGCCATTTTAATAGTTGATTCTGGCAGGAAGTTATTGTTTAAATCAACTGAAGTATTTGTTCTATACCTCATGAAAATAAGAGTATTTTTTTTCAAGTAGGTGTAGGTGATACATGCTTGTAATCCCAGCTCTTATGGAGTATTAAAGAACGAATGACGTCAAGTTTGAAGACAGTGTGGCCAGCTTAGGCAGCATAGTGAAATCATCTTTGAAAGAACAAAACAAAGTGGTCTCCCTTATTTTCTTGAAATAATTGCATTAAAACAACATTTAGATGTAAAACTGGTCAGAGAAAGCATCCACCAGGGTAGGTGTAGCAATACCCTCCAGTACTCCATAGTATGGGCACCTGTAATTATAAGCAAAGGGTAGGGTTTCGAAAATGGTTAATAAACTGGGGATTGTTTTAGGACTATTACATAAAAAATTGTCTTCATTATTTCCCCCGGAACAGTTTGGACAGAAATCCCACGTGGAGTGTGCGCGGTTCTCTCCAGATGGTCAGTATCTAGTCACTGGCTCTGTCGATGGATTTATTGAGGTGTGGAACTTCACTACTGGGAAAATCAGGAAGGTAAAAGTAGTTTAAATACATTCACTTTTTAAGGTAGAATTGCTAATTTTTCCTTAATTCTGTGTCTTATTTCTGAATTAGATGACTTGAAGATGGCCGTTTATGAAACAAACATGTATTTTATAATTTAAAAGCTTCTTTTAAGTTAAATTCTGAATTTTTATTAAGGGAAAACCTTTACTATCTATACTTTTCATTTATTTTTATAAAAATTTAAAAGTTTTTGTAAACTTTATTTTGAATGAATAACATGTCTATCTAGAGTTGAGAAAGTGTCCTGAGGTCTTTTTTGGTTTTCCGAGACAGGGTTTCTCTGTGTAGCCTGGGCTGTCCTGGAGCTCATTCTGTAGACCAGGCTGGCCTCGAACTCAGAAATCTGTCTGCCTCTGCCTCCCAAGTGCTGGGATTAAAGGTGTGTGCCACCACTGCCCGGCGTGTCCTGAGGTCTTAAAGTGTGAGACTCCTACTCCTGTTCTTGAGTTAGAGCTCTTCCTTGATTGGGCCATGCTTATCCATTTCTTGGCTTTCTAGCAATGTTCTGTGTGTGCTAGCAGTTACTCATGTGTCTTCTTAGTGATGATACACAGATGATGGCATACATGTTGTGTAGTGTATTTTGCCCCTTGCTCTCCTCTCTTTAGTGTTTTTGGAATAATTGCTGAATTATATCAGAGTGTATGAAATGATGCATGAGTCCCTTTAGATTGTTGCCAGTCTCATCTAATGTTAGCACTGATGTTATTTTTTTATTTTATTTATTTATTTATTTTTTGTTTTTTCGAGGCAGGGTTTCTCTGTGTAGTCCTGGCTGTCCTGGAACTCACTCTGTAGACCAGGCTGGCCTCGAACTCAGAAATCCGCCTGCCTCTGCCTCCCAAGTGCTGGGATTAAAGATGTGCGCTATGTTATTTTTTTATGAGTGAAATTTTTATGTAAATAGCCATCAAAATTTTCTGTTCTGTGAAGCCTGAGTACTACACACCCCATGCATGTATACATATGTGTGCTCATGTGAGACCAGAGGACAGCCTTGGGTGTTGTTGCTCAGGTGCTGCCCACCGTGTTTTCTAACGTAGGATGTCTTACTGGTGTGGAGCTCCTCAGGTAGGCTAGCCTGATGGGCGGCTAGACCAGACCTGTCTGCTTTCCTAGCTCAGGGATTGCAAATGTAGACCATGCCTTTTTTTTTAATCCACATGAATTTTGGGGATTGAATTTAGGTCTGCATGCTTGTAAGACAACTCCCTAGCTCCTTTGTCCGTTTCTTTTTTTTTTTTTTTTTCTTAAATGAGTTTGTAGGGACTCTTTCTATTTTAAGGAAATCAAGATACACACTGTAGGGGCTGGAGAAATGACTCAGGTTTGCTGTGTAAGTGTGAAAACTTGAGTTCAGGGCCCTAGAACCCATGTAACTATCGGGTGGTTGGTTTGGCAGCCCACCTGTAATTCCAGTGTTTGAGAGGAGACAAACTGGCTAACCACACCGCCCACATTGGGTAGCTCTGAGTTCAGTTGATCCACACTCCATTCAGTAAGGTGGAAAATGATAGAATCCTCGTCAGCCTCAGACCTCCATGTGTAGACATGCATGCCTGTGTAACCATGTGCACATGCAAACACATACTTCACATGAGGGAAAAAATTTACATTCTAAAAAAAATTTCAGGTTTGATTTTTATCTTTTGAAGTGGCTTGGGGTTTTGCATTAATGATTTTTTTTTTAAAATCAATTTTGTTTTTTCATTTTTAGCTTTTTTTTTTTTTTTTTTTTTGTCCTTTTCAACTTGGTAGCTAAGGAAGTCAGAAGAGGGCATTGGTCTCCTTGCTTGGGTGCTGGTGACCAAACTTGATCCTTGGGAGAGCAGTCACTCTTAACCACTGAGCCATCCTGCCTACCTCAGCCCTTTTTTTCCCTTTTGTGTTGTTTTGTTTTGTTGATTGTTTTAATGTAAAGTCTCTCGGCAGAGCAGGCTGATTTCTGCTTCTGTTTCCCTGACTGCTGGGATTATAGGTGTATGTCATCACAGTGGGCCATAAAAAGGGTGGTTTCATTTTTTTCTGTTGAGAATTTAACTCAAGACCTTTTACATGCTAGGCAAGTACTCTTTACTTCTGAGGTGCTTTTTTTTTTTTTTTTAAGATTTATTTATTTCATGTATATGAGTACATTGTTGTTGTCTTCAGACACACCAGAAGAGGGCACCAGATCCCCATTACAGATGGTTGTGAGCCACCATGTGGTTGCTGGAAATTGAACTCAGGACCTCTGGAAGAGCAGTCAGTGCTCTTAACCGCTGAGCCATCTCTCCAGCCCCTGAGGTGCATTCTTTTTTTTTTTTTTTTTTGGTTTTTCGAGACAGGGTTTCTCTGTGTAACCCTGGCTGTCCTGGAACTCACTCTGTAGACCAGGCTGGCCTCGAACTCAGAAATCCTCCTGCCTCTGCCTCCCAAGTGCTGGGATTAAAGGCGTGCGCCACCACCGCCCGGCTTTTTTTTTAAATTTTTTTTATTTTTTTTTATTTATTTATTTTTTTGAGGTGCATTCTTAATCCTGTAGTTTGTTTAGTTGTTGTTGTTGTTGGTTTTTTTTTTTTGAGACAGGGTTTCTCTATGTAGCCTCGGCTGTACTAGAACTTGATTTGTAGACCAGGGTGGCCTTGAAGTTGAGAGATCTGCCTTCCTCTGTTTCCTTGAGAGCTTGGGATTAAAGGAATGTGCCTCCACTGCCCAACTTTGCTTTAGTTTTTGATTCATCTGGGATTTGTATAGGAGGATAAAGTTGGTGTAGAGCCAGCTTATTTTTAATCCCCTTCGGAGTCCTATTTATTGATCTTTTATTCATTAATTTAAGTGTAACTTTTATTACTGAGTACTAAATTTCAATCCATAAATAGTGATTTTTAAAAAATTGCATTTATTCTTTCTTTATGGGAGCTTATGTCTATGGTACATGTATTGAAGTGGGTGGGCAACTTGTGGGAGTTGGTTCTCTACTGATACTGTGTGGGTCTCAGGAACCAAACTTTTAGTAATAGCTATCTGTGCTGGCTAGTCTTTAATATAACTTTACAGAAGACTGAGTCATCTGAGAGGAAGGAATCTTAACTGAGAAAAATCCATGTAATAGGGTTGTGGGCAAGCCTGCATGGCATTTCTTAATTAGTGACTGATATGGGAAGGTCTAGTCATTGTGAGTAGTGCCACCCCCCCTCCCCAACCTCTAAGCCCTCTCTACTCCCTACCTGTCCCCCCACCCCACCTGTGGTATTGGGTACTATAAAAAGTAGGCTGAGCAAGCTGTGGGGGGGAGGAAGCTAGTTAGCAGATTTGTCCAGGGCCTCTGCCTCAGCTCCTGCCCCCAGGCTCCTGCCCTGCTTGAGTTCCTGCCCCTCAGTGAAGGACAGCTACCTTGATGTATATGATGAACTAAGTCCTCTCCTCCCCAAGTTGCTTTTGGCCATGGTGTTTATCACAGCAGTAGAAACTAAACCTCTTTACCTACTGAGCCCAGCTTGCCAGCCGGGGTACAAATTTTATGGGCGATTTATGCTTTTTGTCTGTTTGGCTTGAAAAATACTAAATACTTTGTGAAGTTGATTCTCTCTTTCCACCTTTACATGAGTTCCAGAGATCAAACTCAGTGACCAGGCTTATGTGGCAAATATCTTTCTAGCTAAGTCATCTTTCTGGCCCTTTTGTTTAAACCACTAAACAATCTCATTTTATAATCAGAAGAAAAATTAAGTTTCACTTTCCATGTGTAATAAAAACATGCTCTAATCCCAGAACTTCCCTGCCGCAAAAATACAGAATAAGAACAAAGTAAAAATGAAGCAAACTTTGATTGCCATAGTGGTAGATGATAGATGAAACGTCAGGCATAGATCTATCAACGGATGATGTTAGGAACGGGGATTGACCATTTGAGACACATGTTTCTTTACTTTCTCATGTCATCCCCCTAAAGAAGCAAATTCAGATTCACTGAAGACAGAAAGTGTGAAAGTCGAGAGCCATTCTGCCTAGAGAGGTTCACTGAGTCACCTGAGGCTCCGGTGTGCACCACCATACCCATCTTGTGTTGGTATTTTCTACAGTGTCATCTGAATTGTGTAAAGTTATTTATCCCTAGTTCTATCAGTTGTTCATAAGGAAGCTGTACATGGCACAGCTTTTTGCTTAGATATTTGGGTAGACACAATCTAGCATCCTGCTTTTAGTCAATTTCAAGAGTTCTGGGTGGGGCCACTGGGACATTGATTTAACAACTGTTGATTTTCACTTACTTCAGGATCTTAAGTACCAAGCCCAGGATAACTTCATGATGATGGATGACGCTGTCCTCTGCATGTGCTTCAGCAGAGACACTGAAATGTTAGCAACTGGGGCCCAGGATGGAAAGATCAAGGTATGGATCAGTGCCAGGAGCGCTTGCATTTAGCACTTTCAAGTCTTTTGTTTTGTTTGTTTGGATATTTATTTTGGTTTATTGAGAACAGGTTTCTCTGTGTAGCCTTGGCTGTCCTGAACTCACTCTGTAGACCAGGCTGGCCTCGAACTCAGAAATCCGCCTGCCTCTGCCTCCCAAGTGCTAGGATTAAAGGTGTGTGCCATCACCGCCCGCCTGTTTTCCAGTTTGTTAATGGTGTGCTACACATGACATTCATTATCCAATAGCCCCTATGTATTAAGCATCAACTTGATGCTACTTTCTTTTTCTTGTTCAATTTTACTAATTCTGTCTGGGATGTTCTGTTAACATGTTAAAGTCATACAGTTGGTAAATTAGACATCTAGCACTTCAGTTCAAATCTGTACATGTCTGTTTTGGTTGTAGCTCATTGCCTGTAATGTGTTACATGCTGATATATATTTAAAGGAAATGCTGTTCAGCTAATCTAGCTGTGGGTTGGTTTTAGTTGCTGACTATGGACCTGGGGCGAGGTAAATACGGAAATGGTCACTGTTTAATGAACTTAGCTACTGTTTTTTTTTTAAAGTAGTGTTTGGGATTGAACTTAGGGCCTTGTTAGACAAACATTCTTACCCTGCGTTGTTTTTTTGTTTGTTTTAGAGGTTTATTTGTCTTAGTTTATTTTTAGGATTTATTTTATATGTATGAGTGCTTTGCCTGCATGTATATATGTGCACTGTGTGTGCCTGTTACCTGAGGAGGTCAAAAAAGGGCATCAGTCCCCCAGAACTGAACTTGCAGGCAGTTCTGAACTGCCACTTTGGTGTTGGGAATTGAACCTGGGTCCCCTACAAAAGCAGCAGGTGCTCTTAAGTACTGAGCCATCTCTCCCGTCTACCACTGAGGTGGTGTTTGTTGTTGTTTTGTTGTTGTTTAAATTCCTAGCCTTGAATCTTTAATAATTTATAAGAAAAGAGTTGTAAATTTCAGAAGATTCGTATCACTGCATTACTGTAGTAGACATGCCAAATTGAACTGTTGGCATGCAGCTTGATGCTGCCTTGGTTTATTAGCACTGTGTTGTGAACTGTATCTACTAACACTTTATTCTCATGGTTTTCTTTCTTAATAAAGGTTTGGAAGATCCAGAGTGGACAGTGTTTGAGAAGATTTGAAAGGGCACATAGTAAAGGTGTTACCTGTCTAAGCTTTTCCAAGGACAGCAGTCAGATCCTCAGTGCTTCTTTTGACCAGACAATAAGGTAAGAGGAATCCCTGAAATGTCCTCCGGGGATCTGATAAATAGATCAAGGCCTCACCCACCCACCCTGAGGGAGAAGTTCCTGGTGTGTCTTTACACTGTTTCCAGGATTCAGTGACACGGAAGGCAAGGGTATGTGAGGCTGATTGTCTCCAGTTCAGGAGGCACAGCACTGTTCTGTTTGAGTTTGTCTCCAGAAGAGATTTGAAAGGGTAAAATAACAGTGTTTCATGTTTCTCAGTGTGTGACCCATGAAGCTAGGTATGGAGGTGGAGGCTTGAATTCTCAGCGCTTGGAAGGTGGAGACAAATAGACCATGAATCTTAAGCCGGCTTGGACTCCCTAGTGAAACTCTGTCTTAAAAACAAAAGTGTGATCTGTGGAGCCATCGGTGTTATAATCACTTTACAGGACAGTTTTACAGATTGCTGGGACACAGCTGAGACTACTAATTACTTTTTTTGGGGGGAAGAGGGGGTTGAGACGGTTTCTTTATGCAGTCCTGGCTGTCTTGGAACTCACTCTGTAGACCAGGCTGGCCTCGAACTCAGAAATCCGCCTGCCTCTGCTTCCCAAGTGCTGGGATTAAAGGCGTGCGCCACCACCGCCTGGCCTGAGACCACTAATTACTAATCTCTTATTCACTAGTCTGCACAGAAGCCTAGGTTACTGACATTTCTCGAAGTCTTTTGCTGTGCAGGTTGTGTTGGTTTTGTTTGACATAATGAAGATTATACTGTGTATAGTTCTTCATTTAATATTGCAATGCTTTTATAATTCATCTTAAATCCATTCAACACTTTGCTTCCAGAAATAACATACTGGATATTATTCTTTTACTTTTATTTAATAGAATTCATGGCTTAAAATCTGGAAAAACACTGAAGGAATTTCGAGGCCATTCTTCCTTTGTTAATGAGGCAACGTTTACACAAGATGGACATTACATTATCAGTGCATCCTCTGATGGCACTGTGAAGGTGACGTATTATTATTCTCCACTCATTCTGGCCTGTCCGCCCTGGGTTGCTTTTTAGACAGTATTATTGGTCAGGATGGTGATGGTACAGCGTGTGAGTCTGGGAACAAAGTTCCTTATTGGTCTGTGTGGTGTCTGTTCCTATAACTTGTAACTCAGATAGCCCACTATGATGCTGCTTCATTCATAGACACATGCAGCAGTTCACTCTTCACATAGCTACAGGCCAGTGCTTACAGTCAAATTCAGAGAAGTCTCGGTGACCAAGTACATCTGTTCCTTGTGTTTCTCCCCAAGTTTAAGACTTTCCTTATATTTGAAGAGGAGTAGGGGAAAGAAAGCATAGAAATGTAGTGAAAGCTATCTGTAACCTTGGACCTTTTCACCCATGGCCAGGTTCATGAAGTAATGGCTCTGAGTATATTTATTCAATATATGGATAAATGCCTAGGCCAACAGGCTTGGCTCTGTTCCCTGACTAGCTCATAACTTAATTATCTATTTATTCTAAGTCATGTTATGTAGCTGGTTACCTGGTCCTCGGTTTCGTGCAATTGTCTTCTGTGTCTGGGGTGAATCTTCCATGTCTATTTCCCAAAATCCTGTGTCTCTGGTGGATGTCCTACCTTCTAATCATGCCTTATTGGCTTATAGACTTTTTTATTGACAGTTGAAGCTTCCATACATTGCAAGTCTCAGCTTACAATGGTCTGTATCTTCAGTTCCAGGGGATCAGGTGCCCTTCTGGCCGCCTCAGGGACCTGCCTATATATGGCCTATGTTTACACGAACACTTTATTTATTTATTTATTTTCTTACTTACTTACTTACTTACTTATTTTGGTGTATTGAGATAGCTTCACTGTGTAGGTCTGGCTGTCCTGGAAGAACAGGCTGGCTTTGAACTCTGCCCACCTCACCTCTGCCCTCCCCAACCCCCGAGCTAAGCTGCTAAACTACACTTTTTGACTTTAATGCCTTTTGAATATTTATGTGTTTATACATGTGGGTGTGTGCATGTCTCCTTTTGCACGTAGAGGCCAGAGGTCAATGCTAGGTGGTGGTTTTCAGTTCCTTCCCTATGTTATTCGGGTTTTGGGGGATGGGGTGCAGTATTTCAGGCATGTACCATCATACTCAGCTTCCAACTTACTGAGACAGGATCTCTCACTGAACTTGGAATTCAAAGATTCAGATGAAATGTCTAGCTGGAAAGCTCCAGGAATTGTCCTGTCTGCATCCCAGTTCTGGAATTACTGGCACCCAGCTTTTATGTGGGTGCTGGAAATAAAACGCAAGTCCTCATGTTTGCC
This sequence comes from Grammomys surdaster, assembly GCF_004785775.1. Classification (NCBI taxonomy): domain Eukaryota; kingdom Metazoa; phylum Chordata; class Mammalia; order Rodentia; family Muridae; genus Grammomys; species Grammomys surdaster. The sequence continues at coordinate 51,015 of NW_021604763.1, read as the reverse complement.
TAGCAAGTACTTTACTGAGCCATGTCATCAGTTCCTGGCTAATTTTTTCCTCCCTTCTTTCCCAGGCTATCCTAGAATATACTTTCTCTCTCTCTCTCTCTCTCTCTCTCTCTCTCTCTCTCTCTCTCTCTTTTTTTTTGGTTTGGTTTTTTTGAGACAGGGTTTCTCTGTGTAGCCCTGGCTGTCCTGGAACGCACTCTGTAGACCAGGCTGGCCTTGAACTCAGAAATCCACCTGTCTCTGCCTCCCAAGTGCTGGGATTAAAGGCGTGCGCCACCACTGCCCAGCTATTTGTTAATTTTTAAGACTTAAAACTTTAGAGATTCTCATAGTCTAAATGTTTACCGCTTTACATTTTTTTGTGGTAGATCTGGAATATGAAGACCACAGAATGTTCAAATACCTTTAAATCCCTGGGGAGTACTGCAGGGACAGATATTACAGTCAATAGCGTAATTCTGCTTCCTAAAAACCCAGAGCATTTTGTTGTGTGCAACCGATCAAACACAGTGGTCATCATGAACATGCAAGGCCAGGTGAGTACTTAGAAAGTGCTTCTGTGCTGAACTTGGTTCTGGCTAGACTGTGACCAAACAAGGGTTCATTAGTTCTAAGCTGTTTTGTAACTGTGTGTATTTATAGACATGCATTCAGAAGTACATCCTTTTTCTAGTGTGTATATGATACCTTTTCATCCTTCATCTAATCTGCCCTTTGTTTTTTTGTTTGTTTGTTTGTTTGTTTGTTTTTTAGTTTTTTGAGACAGGGTTTCTCTGTATAGTCCTGGCTGTCCTGGAACTCACTCTGTAGACCAGGCTGGCCTCAAACTCAGAACTCTTCCTGCCTCTGCCTCCCCCCAAGTGCTGGGATTAAAGACATGCACCACCAACGCCCGGCCTGCCCTTTGTTTTTTGAGACAGAGTCTTGCTATGTAGCCTGATCTATTATCAAACTCAGTTGACTTCTTTGTCTCAGAGTTCTGAGTGTTGGGTTTATAGGTGGACACCACCAAACCCAGGTCTGGTCTGTCATTCAGCCTCCTATAGATAGCAGCACTCCCTTTTAGGGAGGTCCAGTGTGGTGTGGATTACTCTTTTGGGACATCTAACTACCACACAAGCTAACATGGGACACCGATGGGAAGAAAGCAGCAGTGTCTCACTGTAGCCTAGGGTGGCCTTGGACTCTGTCTGAGTCCCTTTTCTCAGCCCCCCAAGTGCTGGGACTGCAGGTGAGCACTACCAAGATGAGTTTAATGTTGTATATCCCAAAGCAAAGTCTTAGTTGGTCCATCCTGGGTGGAGTATGGGCATTGCATCTTTAGAGTGGACTGATGAACATAAGTCTAGGTAACACTGAAAACTAGAAGTATATTGATGTAGAAAATGGTTGTGAGATAATGAATTTGCTTCATGAGAACGTGGTCAGTATACCAGAGGACAGGGTTGCTGACTTGGGTGTAAAATTCAAAATTTTAGTCAGCTGTTTTTTTTAGGTAGCTTTTCTGTTGAATATTTTCAGGCAGGAAGATTTAACACATTCTGAATGGAACTTGTGATAGTAACCAAAGTGCAAAATAACTGTAAAAATGTCAGGCTTGACATTTTTGTCTGTTTTCTCAGTGTCTAATGCATGCCTGTTATTAGGAGGTTGGAGGCAGAAGGATCAGGAATTGAGAGTCAATTCAGAGTCAACTTTGGCTGCATAGGAAGCTTGCTTGAGCCCAGCCTGGCTTTGAGACCCTGTCTCAAAACAGAAAGTCCTTATTAAGTGCTAGGCCAGCAGCAGGGTAGTATAGCATGCTGCCTGCAGTTGACCTACTCTAAATCTTGTTCTGGTTTTGTTTGTGATGTCTTCCAGATTGTCAGAAGCTTCAGTTCTGGTAAAAGAGAGGGTGGTGACTTTGTTTGCTGTGCCCTCTCCCCTCGTGGCGAGTGGATCTACTGTGTTGGGGAGGACTTTGTGCTCTACTGTTTCAGCACAGTCACTGGCAAGCTGGAAAGAACTCTGACGGTGAGGCTGGGAATGTCTGTCCTCTTAACTCTGAAGTATAAGCCTGTATTGGAGGCATTTACCAATAAATAGTTGAATAATTGTGTTATATGTTAGAATTCAGGTGTATTGTAGTAGAATTCTGCCTTAGGGAAGAGGATGACTGTACAGAAAGCAGAAAAGGGACATACTGTCTAGCCAACTAGTCAGATCTTCTGGGGCAGAGGGGCTGGAGAGACAGAATGCTTTTACCAGTTCCTTTAGAAGGTAAATTCCTTGCATATTATCCTTCCAAATTAATTATTTGAGTACTTTAGAGTATTGTTTCAAATAAATTGAAGATATCAGGAGTAATTTCCTTCTTTCTTTCCTTTTTCCTTTCCTTCTCCTTCTTCCCCTCTTTCTTTTCCCTTTCTTTCCCCTTCCCCCTTTTTCTTTTCTTTTTTTTTTTTTTTGTTTTTTTTTTTGTTTTTTCGAGACAGGGTTTCTCTGTGGAGCCCTGGCTGTCCTGGAACTCACTCTGTAGACCAGGCTGGCCTCAAACTCAGAAATCCGCCTGCCTCTGCCTCCCAAGTGCTGGGATTAAAGGCGTGTGCCACCACTGCCCGGCTTCCTTTTCTGTTTTTCAAGACATGGTTTCTCTGTGTAGCCCTGGCTGGCCTTGAACTCAGATCTGTCAGTTTTTGCCTCCCTTCTGGGATTAAAGGCATGTACCACCACCCAGCTTATGAGGAGTAATTATTGCCAATTGCTATAATAAACAGTTCCCAAATTTTAGTGGTTTAACAAGATAAAAACTCTTTATGTCACAATGCAGTGTGAATTGGAGAGCTGTCTTTTAAGCAGTGCCTAGAGTTGGTGTCTCTTCTTCCTCCTCACCCCACTCTGGAAGCCTCTTGAGGGAGTTAAGACCTGTGAACCCTGACTGTGCTTTCAATGTTGTAGGTTCATGAGAAGGATGTGATTGGAATTGCACACCATCCACACCAGAACTTGATTGCCACCTACAGTGAAGATGGACTCCTGAAGCTCTGGAAACCCTAAGTCAGCCTTTCCAGTGCAGCCAAGAAGCATGTACTTAAGTGGAGGGCATGTTCATGTATTACTTTTACTTTTTCATGTCTGCATCCTAGCATAAAACTTGTAAATAAGGCAGTATGACATATTCAGTAGCTGCAGGTTCTTTTAAAAAAGATTTTAATAAACTTAAACCTTTCTTTACCATAAGTGCTCATAAAGCGGGAGGGAGAGTCATTGTCCTTGATCCTCAAGTCTGGTAGTGAGTGTAAAACAGACTAATATGAAAAGGGCTGGTGATACACACAAGTTTTAATTAGCATTTCTAATAAAGTTTTTCTTCTAGAAATATCAGTATTTCAAATCTTTTGGTAGAAGATTAATGAAAACATTAGTCACTATCCCAGTTAAAAGCAGATAAACTAATGATGCCTTTAAGATGCTTTAAATGGTAACTGTTTCTTAAACAGGAATTTTCATAAAATTATGTCTCAGTCAGACAATTTGCTTATGAAGGCAGACATGAAAAAGTTTTTGTTCTCATCACCCTTCTCATTCTGAGCTCTGCTTTTTATGTTCAGTCCTGCTCTTGTGTTCCAGTTTGAACAAGTTACAGGGTTTATGGGATTTGATGTTTGGGCACCGCTCTTTTCTATGTAGAGGATGATTTAATACTGAAAATGTACTGTTCTGAAAAAAAAACTAGAAAAGAAACTGAGATTTAAGTCTCTTATGTATATACTTTTCAGTGAACTGAAAACTGTTCTGTCAACAAAATTCTTGAAAATGGGTTCCACATTGATGTCCTTCACATTTTAAAAAAATTGTAAAGATTATTTTATGCATGTGAGTACACTGTCACTGTCTTCAGACACACCAGAAAAGGGCATTGGATCCCATTACAGATGGTTGTGATTGCTAGGATTTGAACTTGGAACCTTTGGAAGAGCAGTCAATGCTCTTAATCACTTAGCCTTCTCCTAGGCTTTTTATTGAGAAAGTCATTACCAAATTTTACATTGAGGGCTGGGGCTGTAGCTATCTCTCAATTGCATACATGCTTTGGTTTGATTGGCAGGTGGGAGGTGGAGACAGGAGGACTAAAATTTCAAGGTAGCTCTCTAGAAAGTTCAAGGCCAGCCTGGTCTACAAATAAGGATAGCCAGGCTATTAACAGAGTAACTGGTCTTGAAACACAAAAAGGAAAAAAGAGTTTAAGATTAATCTGGGCTGTATAGGGAGAGTACAGACTCTTAGGGGCAGCCCTAAGAGTCAGTGTGCCAAGCTAGGCATATTCCTGTAATAGCAGCACCTGCAAAATTGAGGCAGTTTTGAGACCAGCTAGGGCTGCATTTAAGATCTTGTCTCAAAACGACGACAATGTGGTATACCAGTAAGCTATATATGGGACAAACTAGTAGTGTTTTTAGTGGCTGGTATTATAAGTATGTACCACCATACTTGGGAAACAGTCTTAGAAGACCACCTTGTTCATCCTTCAGTGATATTTGGAAGGAACCTATAAGGCTGACTTTTTTTTTTTTTAAGATTTATTTTATTTATGAGTATATACAGATACACCAGAAGAGGGCATCAAATCTCATTATGGGTGGTTGTGAGCCACCATGTGGTTGCTGGGATTTGAACTCAGGACCTCTGGAAGAGCAGTCAGTGCTCTTAACCGCTGAGCCATCTCTCCAGCCTGAGACTGACTTTTCTTGAGCCCCACATAGCTAGCATTCTGAGCTGAGAGACCCTTCCTGAATAGCCCTCCTGGGCTAAGGCAGCATTGAAACTGATGCCAATCCCTGGCACCCACTCCCCATTGAGGGTATCAAGTAAGAGCCTCCTTATATGTGGACATAAAGGGTAGGACCTTGTACAGATTGGTAACATTTAGTGGTGCTAGTTTTTAATTTGGCAACCCCCCAAAGCCAAAGGTGTTAAGGGCCCTGTAGTAGGGACTAATGGAAGGTCAGTGTCTGGGACTTCCTTATAAAGTCAGGTTCAGGGGAGGTAATCTCTGTGTGGCCTACCAGACAATCCTGGTGTTAAAAGTGTCCTATCCCCTACTTCATTGACAATCATGTGTTTCAGGGTGTTTTCCAGAAACGCCAACGGTGTAATAAGTATTTTCTCTTCATTGCTAGTTTTTGAATCCTGCAGTTTTCTTCTAGGTTCAAAGCTGACCATATTAATGAATAGAAAGCAGCTAGATTCCAGTCTCTTGACTTACCTAGTAATTTGAGACATTTTCAGGTCTCACCCCAGACCTACACAAACTACTGAGACCCATTCAGCAAGCATATTTTCATATACAGCATTTTATATTGTCTTTTAAGTAAATTTTTTTACTCTTCCCAAAGGTCTCACCTTAAATGCTAAAGCTGTATAGCATGTTAGCATCTTATATCTGAAAAGTTTAACAGTATGTTGAAGGTGACATATGTTTTCCTGGTTTAAGTTTAAAACGTTGAACAGCAACCCAGAAGTGATGCATGCCTTTAATCCCAGCACATGGGAAGCAAATCTGAGGTCCAGGTAAGCCTAGGGGTACCTTGTCTTGACCCCCCCCCCCCCCAAAAAAAGAGCCACAACACACTACATTTAACCAGGGTTATGCTTTTACCAGCTCAGGCAACTGTCTGGCCTGACAGGTTTTTTAGTGCTAAAATCCGAGGTTTCTAAAATTGGAACACTATCACCAGAAATACTGCTTGATGGCAGACTGACCCAATACTAATCCCATGCCTTACCCTTCCCCCAGCCTCCTAAATGTTGGGACTACAGGCACTATAATACAGGTGATACAATTCTACCCCTGTTATTAGATCATCTTCATACTTAAGGCTACTACATAACAGCCCAGTTGAACCTAAATCCCAATAGGATGAGACCAGATCAGAGTTTCTCTAGGTAAAGGGCTGGACAGATGATTCAGAGCCCTGGCTACTTTTCTGAAGAGATGGGTTCAGTTCCCAGCACCAACATTGCAGCTTACAACTATAACTTGGTTCAAGGGTATCTGACACACACCAAAGCACATTAAAATAAAACCATTCCTAGGCAGTTCCATTCACAGCTTAAAATGAAAACCAGTAACTTACTGAAGGCTTGGGAACCCTTTTGTGTGCAAGTATAAGTTTTCTGTGTGCCTTATGCCTGAGTGGGTTTTTGATTCTCTGGCACTCACGTTAGAGACAGACCTGCTTGGAATGAAACTGAACCTGGGTTCTCTCAGTCAGTACTAACCATTGAACTCTCACCATGGTATTTGGCTAACTCAAATGTTCTCCCCATGAAGGAAACTTCAGTCTACTTTCAGATTAGAAATGCTTTTAAATTCCTGACTAGAAAAAGATGTGACAGACGACCACATATTCTCATCCAAGTTGGTTGCAGTTCCCTTTTCTGATTTGGGCCTATACCTTTACTCCTCACCCATATATATTAATAAGCATTTGCATATTTCAGGAACATAGAAATAACCAAAAAAAAAAAATCATAAAAGCCCATGATGCTTTGATGAACTAAGAACAAAAGGCCTGCAGTGACACACTGGAAACACTTTGTAATCAGTATATTAGACAGTCATACATTTCAGTAACTGCTTAAATTCTGATATCCAGATTTAAGCATGTAAGCATGTGACTTCAAAACATACAACAAATCTATTCATAATTTGCTATACTACCAACATTAAATTGCAGTTATGTTGGTGCCTAAGTCAAATAGAAAGCCTGTAAAACGAACACCTTTCCTGGATTACACATGCAAATCACCTCTCCACATACAGATCTCATCACTTTAATTTGTAAGTTACTTGGGCTTTGGAAGTCAGTCACTACACCCAAGCAAGGGCTTATCATGGTTTGAGAAGGGGAAAAAGGTGAGGTTTTCTGTTTATATATATATATAAAATTTAAAATGGCACAGCAGAAGGGTATGCAATCTAGAAGAGCAAGCCCTTACTTAAGCAGTAGCTTATGATAAACTTCTTTAGGAATTTATCATTTCTATCACTAATAATACAGGCGAAATGTATTATGCCACCTTCTAGTAATGGCTGAGGCAATACAATGCAAAGGCATCACAATTAGTTCACTTCATACAACTAGACAGACCGACATGTAACTAATTTTCTTTTGATTACCAGTTAAATACAGAATTTTAATCCCATAGCTTAACAATTAAGGGTCATACAACACATACCTAGCACGTCAGTCTAATGTACACAGCTATTATCAGTTACACAAGATATGGCCTAACAGATGCTAGGAACTTTTTAAACTAGTTTTTACAAGTATTCATTTTCATCTTGAACATTGAAGTCATCATACATACAGGGCAAAGTCAGAGCTTTTATATTTGTGTTTATTCTTCATTTAACTTTTAAAACACTACTATAGTTGAATATTAAAACAAAAACAATAGCCAAGTAGTGAGCATATTATGATTACAGTCCTTCCCACATTCACTACTGCATACAGAATGTCAAAGAATGACTGCCCCATTAAGAGGTCTGACACTGAACGCCACCTCTGGGGTGATGTTCATCATCCTCATACGCTTCTCCATTGTAATGACGCCGTCTTTCCTGATTTGGATCAAAGTCCACCAGTTCTACCTGATCCATTTCATCAGTCTCTTCTACTTCCTTCCTTTCAGGAAGGAGTTTTTCCAGCAAAGAGAGTTTATCAGGAGAGAGAAAGCCATTTTCAGGAAAGTTTACCTGTAAAAGAGAAATTAGAGATTTAAATTATTTAAATTATTTTATACTATTATTTTCCCCCAGAAAAGCACATAATTACCATTTCTTTACTTTGCAAATCTGTCTTAGAACCACCTGGACTCATTATGTAGCCAAAGATGGCTTTTTTCTATTTTGAGATAGGATTTTTCTGTGTACTTCTGTGTACTGGAACTTGCTCTGTAGACCTGGCTGGCCTCAAACTCAAGAGATCCAAGTACCTCTGCCTCACAAGCACTGGGATTAACGGTGTGGGCCACCACTGCCTAACCAAATTGATCCCCACCCCTCATTCTACCTTTCAAGTGCTAGATTATAGGCAAGCACCACACCCAGGCTAGGCGCTAACAGAAATTAACTGTCACAGTACCACTTGTAACCCACAGTAACCCACAGTTTTAAAAGAAAGCCATTTGGTGTTCCACTTTTAACTGGATAAAGGGAGATTTTAAATGCATTTGCTTGGTCTGTATTAGATTTTAATAAGCTAACCATTCTCAATGTTCTTGAGAATTACAGCTTACCTTAAACTCAATGATTAGACGTCCCTTTTCATATGGACGACGATATATTGGCATGCCTTCATTTAGCACACATTTTATATCCCCATGCTTGACAATCTGACCTAAAGACATTGAAGCCAAATTCTTTCTTAGGTATGGTCTCATTTGTATAAGGCAAAGAAAAAAACAAATGTAAAACAGAAAACCCCTGAGTCCAATAGCCCTGTTGCTTTCATTTACGGCTTTCCCAAGAGGTAACCAATATTCACCCAAGGCCCTATAACTTCATCTCAGCCCTAAGGATATATAACCAAGGAAGGAAATCAAGACACTTTCCTCAACACCTATTATTAATTTTTTTTAGTTATCAGAAGACAAGAAAAATGCAAAGCAGGGGAACAGGTTCATCTAGTTATTATACCTGGATGAGAGGTGATGACTATGGTTCGGTTGTCAAGTGTAGATATTGGCTTTTGGAAGCCACACAATGCTTCAACCAGCTGTATGTCCATACACATGAAAAGGTCTTCTCCTCGCCTACAGCAATACAAATAAGGCACAGTTACATCTTCCAAATGATTACACACGTACCACAACAGGCAAACTTTTTCACTACTCTGAAAACCAAACTAAATGCTGAGATTTACAAATTATTTTGGGATCAGCCAGCTATTTGCTGAACAAGGCTTCAAAATCCTTAGGACACAGCTGGACTATGGTGTAGACTTATAACTGCTAGTACTTGGGAGGTAGTAACCACAGGCAAAGAAGATCAAAGCCTGCTTTGGTCTTAAAACAAGTGTTCTTTTCACACATTCTTCCCAAGTTGTTTTTGTCTAATCTTATATCCGGTTTCTTCAGAGGGGAGAAAAATAAAACACACAAACAAAATACAAATTGTAATATAGGAATCAGTGTAAATCAAAACCAACTTGGGCTAGATCTTCGATTATTTAGACCAATTACGAGCATTTGTAAGGGAAAGTAAAGATCTTTTTGGTATATGTATTTAGTACGGTGCCTAGTATTGCATTTTGTTTTTTGAGATAGGGTTTCTTTGTTTAACAGTTCTGGCTGTCGTCAAACTCAAGAGATCCAACCTGCTGTCTCTCAAGGGCTGGGATGAAATGTGTGTGCCACCACTGCCTGGCTCATTTTTTAAAGTTAATATTCCCTCACATGTACAGTTTTCCAATACAGAATAAACACCTGTGAAATATCCTTTCCTAAACAAGTTCCTTCCACACACTGTCCCCCCCAACCTACCTTCATGTCCAGTTTGGAAATTGTGCTTTAAGACATATATTTAACAGTCCAAAATTTTAGTTTCTTAAGATAGTTTGGATATTTACACATAAAACAACTCTGTAGGAATCAAGAATGGGCAACTGATGAAAGGCATTATCCTTTTTTGAATTGACTATCCAGAGATTGAAGGGGAGCAGGGTTTTCTATATAGCTTTCTCCAGCTGCTCCACCTATGCTCACAAAAAAATCTAGTCAACAATTTACTTGTAAGACAAAAAAAAAAAAAAAATTCTTGCTGGGCAGTGGTGGCGCACGCCTTTGATCCCAGCACTTGGGAGGCAGAGGCAGGTGGATTTCTGAGTTTGAGGCCAGCCTGGTCTACAGAGTGAGTTCCAGGACAGCCAGGGCTCCACAGAGAAACCCTGTCTCGAAAATGAAAGGGGGGAAATTTCTTGATTCTATTTCTAGCCATTTACAACTGAAACAGACCTATGAGCTTTTATAAAACACACTGCACGCAGTTTGTTATAAATACCTGTGTTCTAAGAGTGAAGAAAAAGCTCACTCATTCAAACTAAAATTCAGCCAAATAAGTCAGTTTGGAAGAGTGATCAAGTCTTTACCTTGTAAAAACAGCATGGTCCTTCTGATCTAACACAATGATAATATCTCCTGGCTCCAGTCCTGGTTCTTGGTCTCCTTCACCATGGAATGTTATCTTCTGACCATCTTTCATGCCTAAACACAGATCAAGTTTGTACTTTTACTGATATCAGAGAGGCCAGATACTAAGCATCATAACATCTACTAAAATACAGAAGTGGTCTGCAGATGCAGAGTTCAGTGGTACAGCATTATGCCAAGGCATTGGGCTCAATCCTCAGTATCATTGCTTCAAAATGTCCTGACCTCAGCATGTATATCTTCCAGGACGTACATATCTTTGTGGATGACAGACAAAAAAAAAAAAAAAAAGACTATTTAGTCTAGTTTGGTGCTGAAGCAAGCTGTTAACACAGTAGATGAGACACCTTTCTACAGAATCAGGCTTCAATCTCAGAAATATTACCTACTTAGCTGTAGACCCAACTTTCCCACAGACTTATTTCATTCAAGCAGCTGAGGATTAAAAATACTCAGAAGCAAATTAACAACTGGCAAACACTATAACCAGTTAACTATTCTGATTGTATAATAATCTGTAATTACTACCATTAAGCTACAGTGTCAACTGACTTTTTTTCTGTTATATCAGCAGTATTTCTAGTAAGAAAACTATAGGTTTTAAAATCCAGATTTTTTTCCCTTGGAAACTTCCTTTACTCTCTACTCATCTTCTCTGTATCTGTTATTCTGTTTAAAAAAATAAAATAAAAACTCAAAATCTTCTGCCATAGGTAGATTAGTTACACAGTACATGCCAAGACCCTAGGTTTGGTTTCTACTAGCCTGGACTAATTAAAAAAAAAGAAAAGTTATCCTGGTAATGATAAAGACCTTTAGTCTTTAATTCCAGCACTCAGGAGGAAAGGCAGGACTTCTGAGTTCAAGGCCAGCCAGTCTCAACCCATCCCCTACCTCATTTCCAAAATGTTTACTATTGGATACTGTCTTAGCACATGTGGCACATATAGAAAACACTTGAATATTTTCCAATGAAGCAAATGTTTAAAAGGGCTATGTTACTTACTGAGATTCTTACTGGCTTCTAATGCTAGCTCACAACTTTTAGTAAAGATTTAATCGTGTGTGCGTGTGCGAGACTGCATGCGCTATAACCACTTGTTCAGATGTCCTTCTGTTTCACTGAACCTGGCCACAGACCCCAGTGACACAGCCATTAATAGGTGTTATTTGCTGAGCCCAGGGCGCAAGTTTGGAGAGCAGGCTTATGATCACAGTACAGCAGAAGCAGTTTGGGCTATACACTGAAACCCTGTTGATGTATAGCCCTGGCTGTCTTGGAACTCCCTCTGTAGACCAGGCTGACTTTAAACTCACAGATCTGCCTGCCTCTGCCTCCTAAGCACTGAAACTAAAGGTGCACACCACCACTGGTAGACTGACTTACTATGCTCTTAATTCCAATGTGAGTGAACTACACTACTTCGTATCTGTAATCCCAACACATAGGAGGTAAAAGCAGGAGGACCAGGAGTTCATGGCAACTTTTATCTGCAGGAGTCCCACTGTATCTCAAACAAGAAGCAAGTTTTCTGGTCAAAAAGGACAGGGCTTGAGGTTAGCCTTGGCAATACAGAAAGAAAAAAAAAAAACCATATCTCAATAAAAGAAAAAAGAAATTACAAGAGTTTTAAAAATATAAATTAAAAAGAAATTATAAATGGCATGTTCATTAGGCCACACCCCCACTGGAAGTATTACTGGCAGTTGATGTTACTGGCAGGGAGTCTTTTTCTTAAATCCTGTAGCCACTGTTAAATTGTACATGTTGTAAACAATCCTCATTCATATAAGCAATCCTAATTAAACAGTTTATCACAAACATCTCTATCACAAAATGATAAATCTGAAAAAGAATTTAAAAGGAAGCGGCACAAAAGGTAATGAGGTTGAAAAAAAAAAATCACCAAAATACATTACACACTATGAATGAAATTTTCAGAATAAAAAACATGATTTAGATTAGAGTGGATCAGTACTCACCTTTATCAATATGAACTTCTAAAATTTTCTTCTCCCGAACTATCTTTCTTCCATTGCAGCTTTTACATCTGTCTTTAGGACTGATGCGTTCTCCATGACCCTGGCACTCCATGCACACTGACTGAATTTGCTGAACCATTCCTGGTCCAATCTGATGAATCCTTATCTGCATGCCTGTCCCCCGGCAGTTGGGACAGCACTCTACTGCTCCTTTCTTACCACCTCGGCCTAGACAGTTTTAAAAGAAACTTATACGTTAACTTAGTAGTAATTAAGAGTCTAACTCCTTAGTATTTAAGGCCTTATGGACAGATATCCTAAAATGTACAAGTCAGATAAATTAATATTCTTCTTTGAAAGTTTGAGAGAAAAAGCAAATAAACAAGGCAGGCAAGCTATGAATCTCAGCAGTTGCCTAAAGGAGGCTGAGAAGCCTATTGTTTGAGTACTGTTTAAATGAGACACATGGTCAGCAAAAGGAGCTGAGTATGTTGGGGACTGGGGTGAAGGAAGGTGTGTCTTTAGATATGAAAAGGTGCCCAAGGATGTCAGAGCATGCACTCAGAAGAGGAGATATAAGGGAAGGGTCAGGCCTAGTAGAGAACTGGCTCACTGATTAAAACATTAAGATTGGCTGCTTTTCCAGAGGGGTTGGGGTTGAACCCCAGCACCCACATGGTGACTCACAACCCTTCTTTTTAACTCTAGTTCCAGGGGGATCTATCTGATAGCCTCCTTCTGGCTTCCACAGGTACAGCATGCAGCAGTAGAGAGAGAAACACACAGGAAGGCAAAACAAGGGACAGGTGTGTGTGAGGCAGTGGAGTGTTAAGCCTTTTTAGTCAGCTCAAAGTAGGCAGTCCTAATGGTAAGATTCCTGAATTTCACTTTCAGAACAGTGAGATGGGCAGTAACTCCAAGACCACAATCTTACATCATGTGTTCCCACAGCACAATTTCTCTTTATTGAGACAAGGTTTTGCTGACCTCATACGAGATCTAACACGGACTACTACGCCTGGGAACAGGACCATCCTTTTTTAAAAAAAAAAAAAAAGTAGCCAAAACACTGTAGAGTAGTATATACTCTGTACATTCAACACCAGGAGGCACTCAGGAATTGGAGAGGAATTTTAGTTAAGAGGCCAGCCTAGCCGGGCGGTGGTGGCGCACGCCTTTGATCCCAGCACTTGGGAGGCAGTGACAGGCGGATTTCTGAGTTCGAGGCCAGCCTGGTCTACAGAGTGAGTTCCAGGACAGCCAGGACTATGCAGAGAAACCCTGTCTCAAAAAACCAAAAAAAAAAAAAAGAGGCCAGCCTAGATGAAACTGGTCTTAAAAAAACCCAGGCAACCAACAATAACAGAAAATATGAAAAACAAAACTTAGTTTTAAAAAGATGTTAATTTGGTGCTACTGAGAGATCAGTTTGAAAAACATTTGCCACTCCAGTTTGATTTTTAATGCATGCATGGTTGAAGAAAAAAAAAGACCTAATTACTACAAGTTGTTTTCTGACCTCCCACACAAACACAACATGCATATAAATGTACAAAGTGTTGTTGTTGTTTTTAAATTGTTACTTAGGATCTACACAGGATTGGGCCCATCAACATCTTGTCATAAAGGGAGGGGCTGATGACAAGGTCTCATCCCTGAAAAGACATTTTCTTCTAAATGTAGCCACTGATTGTGGTGCCTGTCCTTTTGGGAACAATCCCTCATTCACGGGCCATCAAACCACAGGTATACAGAGGAACAGTAAGGAAAAGGAGTTGGAGAAGAGAGCAATGATGAAAATTATATTCAGACATGAAAATGTCACAGCAAAGCTATTACGTTTCTCTCGGTAGAATATCCAGCTGTTTAGCACAGCATTCTAATTTTATCAAGGAAGTTAGACATGGGGACCTAGTGTAATCCTCGTGCTCAGAAAGTTGAAAAGATGCAAGGCTAGCTTACATCTACAAAGACCTATTCTCAAAAAACATCATCAACCTAACTAACAACCACCCAACACTTAAGAACCCTTACCTTCACATTTGTCACAAATCACATTCTTTTGCAGAGCCAGTTTTCTTGTTGCACCATTATATAAATCTTCTAAGGTCACTGAGAGCTGATGAACAACATTTTTACCTAGAATAAAACACTGCTCATTAAACACCCATCTGTAATGTTTCTTTGGTGAAAGCACTATAAAAATGACAAAGGATAATGGAAGACCAGCCTCATGCTATATATCTTTTTGAGCTATACTCATATACAACATTCACCCAATCACTTGATTCTCAAACTAATCTAATCATAGATGAAGAAAATTATGTGAGCAGTTCATCTGCCTAAGAACGCAAGAGGCACTCTTAGAAATCCAGCAATTGGGGGCTGGAGAGATGGCTCAGTGGTTAAGAGTGCCAATGGCTCTTCCAGAGGACCCGAGTTCAATTCCCAGCAACCACATGGTGGCTCACAACCATCTATAATGGGGTCTGATGCCCTCTTCTGGTGTGTCTGAAGACAGCTACAGTGTACTTATATACACAACAAATCTAAAAACCCAGCAATTAAAATACTACCCTTAAAAGTCACTCAACATTCAGGCACATTTCACAATGCAAAGCATGTATCCCTTTGAAGGTTCTACTTATTCGGCATTATTAAGCAACACGGGTAGTTACTTAATCCAAACATTCTTTAGCACAGTAAATTCTTTCTAATCAAGATTGGCCGGAGAAGCCAATATTGAGACACTATTGAAATAGCAATTTCTACTTCTGTTTCAATAGTTTTTACTGCTAGGCTAGCACTGGTATCTCAAATTTTCCAGACCTTTTGTTATAATATTGTCCAACAGAACTTTCTGTAATGATGGACCCATTTTATATGTACAATACTGCATATCACTAGTCACAATTACTAACTAGAATTTTAAGTGTGGTGGCTACTACAGCTGGAGAGAATCTTTTCCCTCCAAATTAATTTCAATTTCAACTTAAAGACCCACATCTGGCTAGTGACAAAAGATCACCACATATAATTAACTACAACAGGAAGTAGAGTGGTTGAGATCACATAAGGACAAACCAGGCTACAGAAATGAACTCACCCTTCGTCAGTTAATAAGTTCCTAGCTAGTGATCCTTCCACTAGGACTTTATCCGCCATCAGCAGCATTGCCCGATTATTACATAAAGTTCCAATCTTTTCTGACTATCACAGGTAAAGAAAAATTTACTCTTTATGAGGTGTTAAAAGTGTCACTACATCCTGCTTCACTGTTTTTATTATAAAGAGAACATGTAAGCAAGTAGGTTCTCACAAGTTGAAAGAGCTTTCTCAACTTTATACAGAGTACAAGAAGGGAAAAATAAAGCTTCTGGAAACTGACCAAATACATTTTCCAAAGCAGCAACAGTTAACAAAAACCCCTCAAACTGATCTAAGCCAAAAAGATTAGTTGTAACTTTTCTGTAGCATATACCATCTTACGGTTTAGCAGGTTGATTAGAATTATAGGTTTTTATTTTATTTGTGTGGATATGTGTTTATGTGAAAACCAAGAGTCCAGAAGAAGAGGCTGTCTGGTCCCCTGGAGCTGGAGTTTCAGGCAGTAGTGAGCCAGCTATCTAATGTGTTATGTTGGGAAACAAAATCTGGATCTTCTGAAAGGAATGGCAAATGTTCTGAACCACTGAGAAACTTCTAAGACCCACAAGTAAATTCTTATGTCTTCTTAAACTTTTAAAAGGACAAAGTGAAATTTAATGTCCTGCCTATTTTTTCTAGAACTGTGCCTACTCGTTAGTTTGTATTAACTATATTGAGAACAAAGTGCTATTTTAACCTCCAATGCTGACTTCCCATAAATAACTTCTTTTGGTCAAACATTAAATGCATTAAGTTGATCTAGTAAAACTGGAGCAAGAGTAATCAGGCAGCAGGCTATCCAGAGACAATGAGCTGTTTTCAGTCTTTGGTTGACAAGGTTTCTCAACTTCAACACATTTTTAAGAGAAAAAGGCCACTGCTCTTACCACTGGGTTCTAAGAGCAGGTGATATTATTTATCCAAGATACGAAAGGGCTTAGAAACCTAAATTATTACACTTTGTTACTCCCTACTGTTTGAGAATCTATGAAGTTGATTATATCTGCTTTTCGGCTTAGCTATATTTTTGATTACATAAAATCTCAATTATAAATGACACCAGAAGTCAGAGACAGTTCATGGACAGAGTGTAACATCATACCAACGTGTCAACAAGCATTTAAATAAATTCTCAAGTCTGTCTTTCATCAGCAGCTACTTTATTCTGCTGCAGGTAAGCTAGATTTTTCTTACCTCTCCTTTCTCTTTGCATTCTTCCTCCTCCTCCAAAGAACATATCAAAGATATCCATGGGCGAGCCAAAACCACCACCTGCTCCGCCCTCTTTAATCGCCTGCTCGCCTCCTTTATCATATAATTCTCTTTTTTTGGAATCAGCAAGAACTTCATAAGCTTGAGAAATCTGTTTAAACTGTTTCAGAAAGAATATCCCATTAGAAACAACTGTTATAAAGCACAACTACTGTATAGACTTTCAGGCACTAACCTGCAGAAAGATATACACGTGGCAACACTGCTGAGCTGTTTACCAGTGCACTTACCTTTTCTCCTTCATTTGGATTCTTATCAGGGTGGTACTTCAAGGCCAATTTTCTATATGCCTTTTTCAATTCTTCCTGGGTGGCATTGGGTTTGACCCCCAAAACATCATAGTAAGTGGTTTCTTTCACCATTTTTTACAGCCTGAAATCAGAAAATGGTAATTTTAAACCAGCTTTAAACTTTTGTACAAAAGATCCATCTGCTTCTGCCTCCTGAGCCCTGGAATCAAAGGTGTGTATCATGACTGGCTCTTAACTGGTAGTTTTTAACTACCAGAACTAAAGCAATCTGTTCTTTTGCCTTTATCTCATATTAATACAGCCTTCCCTAAGCGTCTTAAAAGGTAAAAATTCCTGATGTGATAGATTAAATAGAAATTTCAGGGAATTCGAAGGAAAGCCTGTCTAGCAGCTGGTTCCTACTCGACTGAACTAACACATTAATTACTGGGCTTCTTCCGGTTTCCTTTCCCCAGAGGTTTTGCTAGTAACCCAAAGCAGCACTGATAGGTTCCGTCCACTGGTTAGTACATTACCACTGCCTTTGTACATCTGATAAAGGCCATACACTCGCCGGAAAAAGACACTGGACACCCGGGGGTGGAGGAGTGGCTTATGAGACCAGCTCCAGGGAGCAGGTGCCCGAGCCCCGTCGCCATCCTGCTCGCCCTTAGCTTACCCACTCTCGACCCTCAGGCCTGCGAAGCTGACTCGCCCTCTGGGTTTCCCCGGCACCTGGCGCCGACCGTTAAGGCTTCCTTCCTTTCTCCCTCCCACCCTGATCGAAAAGGCGGAGGGGGAAGGCCGGAGCTCAACAAAGAGAGGGAGGAGAGCCAGGAGAAGCGCAAGCCGCAGCCTCCGCCCGGCTCCTCCCGCAGCCCCTCACCCCTGCCTCGCTCCGCGCGTGCGCAGCGCAGCCCACCCGGCCCGGGCGGCGGAGCGCGGGGGTGCGCACCGAGAAGTCTGAGGCGGGAGGCGAATTGGCTTGGGCCTTGGGCCGCCTCGTGGCGTGCGGGCGGGCAGGGCGCCGGGCATTCCCGGCAGCCTTCCGAAGACCGAGCCTGGCTCAGGGAACCCGCAGACCCCGCCCACGCGGGACCAACCGCCTCCGGCTGCGGCTCCCCCGGCTGCCTGGTGTCCAGGCCGCACGCCGCGACCGAGGCAGGCCCAAAGGCTGAGACTCACCGGTGAGCGGGCCGGCGCCGGAAAGCGGAAAGAGGAGCGTAGCACAGCAGCTCGGCCAGACACTGCTCCTCCACCACCCACCGAGCGTTCTGGAAAGTTCCGCCCGGCCCGCCGCAGCCGACCTCTTTTGTAGCCGAGCCCCGGCGCGTCACTTGCCGGAAGTCCCGCCCCTCGCCGCTGCCACCGCCCCTCGGTTACCTGGGCAACGGCGCGGGGGCGGGGAGTGGCTGTGCCCAAGGGCCTTGTGGGGGTGGACTCAAGCCCCGGTTCCAGAGCCTCGTAGAATCTTCTAGAGCGCGGAAGTCTTGAGGTGGAGAGCTGTAAGCCCGGGACGAGTGCTTTAGGCGCTTTAGGCGCTGTGTTGAAGGGGCCAGTGAAACCCAGTCCTAGGAGTCTAATTTTCTGCAGCTCCTTAGCTCTAAGCCTTGCGGGCAAGAAATGCTGAGCAAGGCGGGCCTAGTCCCTAGACCAGCCTTGCAGGCTTTGGATCCCGTGCGCACTTCTGTCAGGTTTTTGGACGAGCCCAAGCTTCAGATCCTTCTGGCACTGAAGACTTGGGCGGAGGGAACCTGGGACTGCATCAAACAGAGAAACATTTAGAATGCCTCATGCAAACTGAGGGTCATGGACCCTTTAGTCTTCCAGTGTGGCTGCAGAGTAGTAGCAGAAACCAAAATTAATTGCTTTAGCTTACTGTTTAATCTTCTGACCATTTTTATTTCCAGTTAGTGAATCAACATCTATAGTTGGCAAAGTTGAATCTTAAGCTTTCAACGGACAAAGTGAATGTTTTTCTTATTCAGTCTAACACTATAGACATGTCAAAGAAGTAGAGGTGCAAGCTTGAAAAAGAGTACACATATTTTATAAAGATTTACTTTCAATCGTGTGTGTGTGTGTGTGTGCCGCCAAGGAAGCAGAGGCATGAACTCTATGAATTTGACCATTCCAGATAACTTAGAATCACATATTTTATTATTTGGTTTTCTTGTTTGACTTTTTAAATTTTTTATTTATTCTTTGTATCTGAGTGTTCTGTCTACATGTGTGTCTGTGCACCCAATGTATACCTAGTTCCGGTGGGGGTTGGAATAGGGAGTTGGCTCCTTGTAATTGGAGGTACAGAGAATTGTGAGTCACCACGTGGGTGCTAAGAATTGAACCTGGGGCCTCTGCAAAAGCAGCCAGTGCTTTAAACTGATAAGCCATCTCTCTACCCTACCTAGCCTTGTTTTTGAGACAAAGGTCTTGTCACATATAGCCCAGACTAGCCCGGTACTCTTTATAGCCAAAGCTGGCTTTAAACTCTGAACTCTCCAGCTTCTGAGCAGTTAGTTGTGAAGAGTAATACATGTTCTTAACCATGGGGCCTCTGGCTTAGACTTTTGTTGGAAGTTGAACAAGCCAAATAAAATCATAAGAGAAATCACAAAATACAGGTCAGCACTTGAACAAGAAGCACCTGAGCACGCTTCCTAATGGAAGTCTACCGTGTGGAATGAGAAGCCATATATGTTCGTTTTACTGTGTGTGTCTGGGCTTGTGGACCGTTGTAGTTCTCTCCTACCTTCACACAGGTAACTCAGACCTTCAGTGCTTTACCAGCTGAGCAGTTCTCTCAGTACTTTAAGGAAATCACAGGTAATTTGATGTAGCCAGAGCTAAGGGAGCTGTAAAGGCTGTCTCCAAACCTATCCAAAGACATCTTTAGCTCTGGGTCTTAAAAAGCTAAGGATTTTGGGATTTCTACCTTGTACTGTTCTGCCTCTCCATTACTGCTTTCGCTAAACTCTGTTTCAGTCCCTAAAGCTACGCCACTTCCCTTACTAACTTTTGATTATGTGCTGTGGCTTTGGCAGAGAAATGTCTGGTTTTTCTCATCTTATGTGTTACCCTCTCAGATATCGCATCTAGCAATAGGTTATGTCTTTAAAGCAGGGATTCTCTACCTTCCTAATGCTGCAATCCTTTATTACAGCTCCTCATGTTGTGGTGACCCCAACCATAAAATTTTCATTGCTACTTCATAACTGTAGTGTTGCTACTGCTATGAGCTGTAATGTAAATGTGTGCCAAAGGCTTGCTAAAGGGATCAAGACTCACAGGTTTGAGAACCGCTGCTTAAAGAAGTTTTGAGTAAAATATCTAATATGCCAGGCATACTCTAGGCCTTGTCAATACAAAACTCTTGTAAAGCTATGGCCCCTACCCTCAAGGAACTTAACTTGTAATGAGATTAAAAAACAAAACCAAAACATACAAACAAACAGGGCCAGGCTAATAAAGTCTGTTTTTAATCCCAGCACTCTGAAGGCAGAGGTAGGCAGATCTCTAATATAAAGACCAGGCCATTTTACATAGCAAGTTCCAGGGCAGCTAGAGCTACAGAATTAAGACCCTGTCTCAAAACAAATAAAAAAGCCTCAAAAATTACCAGCAACTTCATATGTGTTATTTTTTGCATGGAAATGAAATGTTAGCTTAGTTTATTGGTTCACCTGAAATTTCAGAACTAGGAAGCAGAACCAGGAGGCTAGTGAACTCAAGATCACTTGAGTTAGGTGTGACACTGTCTTTGGAGTGGGAAGATAACTCATAGAATGAGTGTTTCTTAGCCTGTTCAAGGCCCTAGGTGTGAGTCCTCTGACTGCAAAGAAGAAGAAAGAAAACTACCTTGCATGTGATGCTTACAATAGACTGTTTGTTGGGATAAATAAATCAGCCTTGTTATCCTTCATGTGGTTTGCCTGATCCCTGTTGAATGTTTCAGTGGTTTCCAGTGTCTTATGGTTTAGTGCTGAAGATCTCCAAATACAGCTTTAGGTACTCACACAAACTTTATTTTTCAACCTCATATAGGCCTCATAAAGTTGAGACCTCAAACCCTCTGTGTAGTCCAAGTCAGCCTCAAAACCATGATCCTCCTTTGTTAGATCAGAGTTCATTGAAGTGATGTAAAAATAAAAGGGATAAAAGCGGGGGTGGGGGTGGATCTCAGCTCACCCGAGGCATGGGGCCATTGACCCTGCATCCTTCACAGGCACAAGCTACCACATTCCACCTCCGGAGCTCTATGTCCTCCTGAGCCAGCCTGGAAAGAGCTGGGATTATAGGCCGGTAACCACCACACTTGCTGCAAATACTTATTTAGGACAAACACCTGAACCTGCTGAGCCAATGGGAGTGCAAATTGAAAATTATAAAGACTTTTTATGCTGATTCAAACTGCTTCCAGCGGCGTGTGTGTGAATGGGCCATGCAAGCATGAGGGATTCTAATTTGCTCTCTTGTTTTGTGAAATCTTTGTCCATTTTACAAGTAAAAACTTACAATCAAATGCGTTGGTTTCTACCTGTGATCCCAGCTCTCTCCAGGCTGGCTCAGGTAGAAAGCTCAGGAGTTCAAAGCCAACTGAGGCTACATAGAAAGTTTGAGGCTGCTTGAGATATTTGAGACCCTGTTTGGGAGTGTATGTGAGAAATTAATATCTTATTGCTTTAAAGTTTTTTCTTTGTATGCAGTGTATGTATGCAGTGCATAGACATACATGCAGACAAAGCACACATACACCTAAAATAATAAAATAAGAAAATTCCATACTTCTTGTCTTACTCTGTGGCCCAGGCTGGCCTTGAATTTAGGTCAGTCCTCCTGCCTCAGCCTCCCAAATGCTAGGTAGAATTACAGGTATGAGCTGTCACACCTGGTTTAGTTTCCTTTCATTGCAGATATATATACTGTTGCTCTCTTCAGACACACCAGAAGAGGGCATTGGATCCCATTACAGATGCTTGTGAGCCACCATATGACATATGATTGCTGGGAATTGAACTCAGGACCTCTGGAAGAGCAGTCAGTGCTCTTAATCGTTGAGCCATCTCTCCAGCCCCAAAGCTATATTCTTAATTCATTCTGCCTTACAGAAGGATCCTCACTCAGCCTTTAAGTCTAGCTTGGTAGTGTACCTGGCTGTGTGAGGACACGGTAAGAGAGAGAATGTTTGCTGATATGTGTCTATAGTGTCCTCAAGCAGTACTAACTTTTCATTTAAGTTACCCCCTACTCCCATCTTCTTTTCTCTTTTGCTTTTTGGGATAGGGTCTCATGTAGCCCAGGCTAGCCTCAGTTTTGAATTTGGTGTGTAGTTCAGGATGACCTTGAACTCCCAATCTTCCTGCCTCCACCTAGTTTGGAACCACGTCCAGCTTCTCTTCATTTTTTCTTGGGAGGGCACAGGTGGGTAACAAGAGAGAGGGCCTTCCCCAGGCACTGTTCACAGGTTTCTCAGCCACTCTAGGCTGGGGTAGGTAAGCATACTGGACATGTTCCCACCATTTCCAATGAATACTGGGTAGTTGCAGGGTGTGAGTTGAGAAGAAGTGTAGTGAGGTCCTGGACATGCCCAGGGTGCAGCTCTCTGACACAGGCATTCTGTGGGAAGGTGGTCTGTCTGATGGCCTTCTGGGTCTTCCTCCTTTTCTTACAGTCTGAGCAATGTAAAATATTCTTTTGCACACAAAGGACTTCAAGAACGAGGTCTCATAGATGAAGTCCTGTACAATTTAGAAAAAGCTATAAGCATGCTCGTTCCACATCCTTTTGCTCCCCAGAGTGTGGAAAATTCAGGCGTAGTATTGATTGTTGGTTCTTTAAAGGTTGTCAGGTGTGCTGTCAGAGTGGGGCTGTAGTCCTAACTACTCTGAACGTTATGGCAGGAATATCACTGGAGCCCAGGAGTTTGAAGACAGCCTGGGCAACATGGTATCAAAATACAGTATTTTTTTTTAAAGGAAAGAAAAAGTAAGCCAGATATACTCCTGTGTACCCACGACCTCCTCTGGTTTCAAAGCCACAGAGAATCCTCCTCCATCTTTGCTTAGAAGATCTTTCCCTCTCCCTTCCTATCCTTCCACCCTCCTGGCTCCACCCCTCTTTCTTCTGCTGCTAAATAAGGTTTATACTTGCTAAGCACATGCTGTTCTGCGGCCACTGAGCTGTATCTTAACATATGCCTTATTTATTTCACAGTTTATATGTGGGATGAGTGATCAGTTTGGGGGTAGAGTTCAGAAATAGAGAGTGCTCAGTTATCATACCTGGAATCCCAAGTTTAAACCCTAACACCTTCAAAAAAAAAAAAAAGAGTCAATTGTTAGAAATTATACCACTCCATTCCTAAAATCATCCAGAGTTTCTGATGAAAATTGCTATTTCTTAGCAGAGAGTATGAATCATTCCTATCTGGTTGCTGCCCGCATCTGGCCACATGGTTACTGAGAGTTATATTGTACTCCACTGAAATGTGCCCTCCTCTTTTTATTCTTCTCTCATACATTACATATGGACTGAAGTTTCTCCTCCTCTCCTACCCCCAGCCTTTCCCCTCCCCACCATCTCTCTTCCATAGATTCCCTGTTTCCTTTCCCTCCCTTAGGAAAGAGAAGGCCTCCCAGGGACATCAACCAAAAAAATGCCTAATAAGCTACAATAAGACCAGCCACATACCATCACACCTAGGCTGGACAAGGAAACCCAGTAGTTGGGGCAAAGGGTTCCAGAAGTAGGCAAAAGAGTTAGAGACAGCCGGGCGGTGGTGGCGCACGCCTTTAATTCCAGCACTTGGGAGGCAGAGGCAGGCGGATTTCTGAGTTTGAGAGTTCGAGGCTAGCCTGGTCTACAGAGTGAGTTCCAGGACAGCCAGGGCTACACAGAGAAACCCTATCACGAAAAAAACAAACAAAAAAAAAAAAAAAAAAAGAGTTAGAGACAGCCTCTGCTCCCACTGTTAGGATTCCCACAAGAACACTAAGGCCCTTAGCTATAACATATATGTAGAGGACCTAGATCAGATTCCCATCTATAGATTTCCTGATCTCTCAAGTTCTCGTGAGTCCCCATCAGTTGATTCTGTGGGCCATGTTTTCATGTTCTCGTGGTGTGTCCCTGATCCCTCTGGTTCCCCAAGTCCCTCCTCTTTCACCTCAGCAAGACCTTCCCTCCCTGAGCTCTACCAGTGTTTGGCTGTGGGTCTCTGCATCTGCTCCCATCAGGTGCTGGATGAAGTCTCTCTGGCCTCTTGGATGATGATTTTGCTAGGCTCAGGCCCCAGCACACTCTGCAGGCCTACAGGACAAATTGTTTTGTTTTGTGGTCAAAGGTTTTGTGGCTGGGTTGGCGTCCCGATCCCTTCACTTGAGGACTTTCCTGGTTCAGAAGATGTATGGCCCTTATTTTTAACCAAAATCCGTATATGGCCAAAAATATAAATAGATATAGATACTATGTAAACAGCTAAAAATACACAAAATCACAACACAGGATAAGCATCTACTATGCCTAATATAAAATGGCTACATTTATCAGAAAATGGTCAGATAATATAAATGGACAATAGATAGAAGAGTCACTAAACACTTAAGATTCGATTAAGCACACTGCTCAAGAAACTCAGTGGCTGACAGGATGGCTAAGTGGGCAAAGGCTTTTGCTGTCAAGCCGGTCACTTGAGTTTGATTTCCAGAACCCACATGTTGTTGTCCTGTACCTATTAAAGGCATGGTACACACACACACACACACACACACACACACGGGGGGGGGGGGGACTCAAGTCCTGAATGTGGTGGTGTCAGTAGGTCAAGGACAGGAGAATCCTGAGTTCATGGTTAGCCTGGGTTATATCACAAGAGCCTATCTCAAACAGAAAACAGGTTGGGGAGATGGTTCATGGGGGAGAGGACTTATTATCCATACACAAGGTCTCAAGTTCAAATCCCCAGCACCCACATAAAATCTGGATGTGAGGTAGCCTTATTATTACATGCCTTTAATCCCATTGCTGGGTGGGGATGGAGGAAGTGTTGTTGAACAGAGGCTGGTAGACATCTCTGAGTTCCAGGTTATCTGGGGCTACTTAGTGAGACCCTGTCCCAAAAACTAAAGAAAACTCTGGGCTTAGCAGTTTGTGTGTGAAATCCTAGCATTATAGAGGCAGAGACAGGAGGATCCTAGGTGCTCACTGGACAAGCTAGTCCAATCAAATCAGGATCTAGTCTATTCGCCATGAGAGGTCCTATTTCAAAAACTGAAGTGCAGAGCCACAGAGGATGACACCCCAAGTATCTGCTTCTGGCTTTCCTGGGGTACCCACAGATAAGCACCCTCATTCACACGTGTCCTAGTTACTTTGTTCTCAACGTGACACACCTGGGAAAAAGGACCATGCAGGAAAGAAGTGCCTCAATCAGACTGGTCTGTGCGTCCACCTGTGGCACATTTTCTTAATTGCTAATGGATGTAGGAGGGTCCAGCTAAGTGTGGGCAGTGCCATCTCTCGGCATGTGGGCCTGCATAAAAAAAGCTAGATGTGCTGGTTGGTTTTTGTCACCTTGGCACAAACCCAGATGTATCTAGGAATGAACAGGGAATCTGAGTAAGTGCTTCTGTTTGTTTGTTTGTTTGTTTGTTTTGTTTTGTTTTGAGTAAGTGCTTCTGTAAGACTGGCTTGTGTGCAAGTCTGGAGGGCTGTCTTGATTAATGATTGATGTGGGAGGGCCACCCCACTGTGCCTGGTCCCATATCCTGGTGGCCCTGAATGGTTTTTAAAAAGCAGGCAGAATAGGCTATGAAGAGCAAATCAGTTACGGGACCCATGTTCACCAGGAAAGGGTGGTGGATCCTCAGAAACTACAGTTACAGAGGGGTGTGAGCCACCATGGGTGAGAGGAATTGAACCTGGTCCACAGGAAAAGCAGCCAATGTTCTTAACCACTGAGCCATATCACCAGCCCCGTAGTATTGGAGATTTAGTCCAGTGGTGGAGCATTTGTCTAGGAAGCCTAAAGCTCTGAGTTTATTCTCCTGCACCCCCACCCAACCCCAAAGAAGACAAGGAAAGCCGGGTGGTGGTGGTGCTCGC
The DNA here is from genome assembly GCF_004785775.1 of Grammomys surdaster. Classification (NCBI taxonomy): domain Eukaryota; kingdom Metazoa; phylum Chordata; class Mammalia; order Rodentia; family Muridae; genus Grammomys; species Grammomys surdaster. The sequence continues at coordinate 25,087 of NW_021604763.1, read as the reverse complement.
CTTTAATCCCAGCACTTGGGAGGCAGAGGCAGGTGGATTTCTGAGTTTGAGGCCAGCCTGGTCTACAGAGTGAGTTCCAGGACAGCCAGGGCTATACAGAGAAACCCTGCCTCGAAAGAACAAAAACAAAAACAAAAAAAAACAAAAACAAAAAACAAAACAAAACAAAAGACAAGAAAAAAAATGTCTTTTGATATCCTCTGATCCAGATAATTTGAACTCATAAATTCCTTTTATCAATTTCTCCCCCAGTGCTAGGAGTTGAACTCATGGCTTTGCATTTACAAAACAACCGCTCTACCATTGAGTTACATCCCTAGCTCAGAATTATTATTTTTTAACGAAGATCTATTGTATACAGATGTTTTGCATATATGCAAGTCTATGTACCACATGCTTGCCTGGTACTGGAGGAGGCAGAAAGGGCTGCCTCTTCAGGCACCCTATAGTTTTTTGAGGAAGTCTTTCTATAGTCCACATTGGCCTCAAGCTCAAAACCATCCCCTCCTGAGAGCTGAGACATCAGGCATATACCACTATGCCTGGCAGCATCAGTTCTTTAACTTACTCATGCGGGAGTGTTTTATTTACATGCACATCTATGTAGGTGATTCTCTACCACACTTTGCTATCAGGTGTCTTCTAGACTGTTTGAATTTTTTTTTCCATCTAGATTCTTTTTGTGCCCATAAAATCCAGTGTGGATATGAACTGTTTTGCCATGCCGGGCGGTGGTGGCGCACGCCTTTAATCCCAGCACTCGGGAGGCAGAGGCAGGCGGATTTCTGAGTTCGAGGCCAGCCTGGTCTACAGAGTGAGTTCCAGGACAGCCCGGGCTATACAGAGAAACCCTGTCTCGAAAAACCAAAAAAAAAAAAAAAAAAATGAACTGTTTTGCTTCATGATCTCCCCCCAACTTAGGAAGTCAAGTGAGAAAACATATGGCTTTGTATCATAGCTTCAGCAGACACAAACCTCAGTCACCTAGAAAAAACTCTTAATGAGTTGCCTGGATCAAATTGGCCCATGGCTATGTCTCTGAGTCATTTTCTTGATTGCTGCTGTAGGAAGGCCCCATCCCATTGTGTGAGAGGCCATTTTAGGCAAGTAGCCTTGAGCTATGGGAAAGAGAGCTGAGTAAGTGGAGCAGAGGTGTCTGTGTGAGGGGTGAGGGGTGAGGGGTGAGGGGTGAAGGGTGAGGGGAGGCAGTAAGCATCCTTCTGTAGTCTCTAGTTTAGTTTCCAGGTTCCTGCCTTGAGTTCTGACTTCCTTCAGTGAGGCAAGGTAACTTGTTTATTGAGACACGATCTTACTGTATAACCCTGGCTGGTCTGCAATTTATGGAATATCTGCCTGCTTCTGTTTCCTGAGTGCCTGGATTAAGGGTGTGTACTACCAAGCCCAGTAATGGTATTTTTTTGATTTTTTATCACAGCAACAGAGAAACTGTATTAGGATACTATGTACCCTTAGTTGGCTGGCCTGAAACTTGTTATATTGCCCAGGCTGGCTTCATACTGTAGCAATCCCCCTGTATCTCTCTAATGCTGGGATTGCGGATGTATGCTACCAGCCCAGCTCATCTTAATGCTTTCCTACTAAAGTTTTCATATCCTCTTTAAATATGGGATTGAAAACAGGAGAGTTTGTGTGTACACTTTCTGGTGGTGAGAATGGTGGAAAATCTCATACTTATCTAACTGAGAGAGAGATCAGTCCATGGTGAGCTTGTGTGACTACAGAGAGATCAGTCCATGGTGACCTTGTGTGACTACAGAGATCAGTCCATGGTGACCTTGTGTGACTTACATCTAGGTTTCAGCATCCAAGCAGTCTCCCAGCACAGAGGCAGGAAGGGTGTCTGTACCAAGGAAGGTTGGCTTTAATAAAATCCGGTAATAATCAGTTTCGGTGCTGAGCATCAGGAAGACCTGCCAACTCAGATGGGGCCAGCAGCTCAGATTGAGAGAACTTTATGATTCTTTCTGAAGACTGGGGATTGGCTAACCCCACAGGCCAGAGTTACACCAGTAATTCAGCTACTATAATTAGAAGTTGAGGGGAAAGGCCTATGTTGTAAGTCTTTCTTCCTGGTGACTGTCACCTGTTCTTGTCCTGACTCTCCTCTTCCTTTAGTCACTGACATCAGAAAGGCAACCCGGAACAGAAGCTGAATCCTTTCAGCAGTTTTCAACCTCTTGCCCAATGATGCCATTGTTAGGATGAGAAAGGTGCTGTTGTCGCCTGCTGTTTCATCTTACCTTTCTCTTCTCCAACAGTACCCCTCACTGCCAGATCCAGCACTGGAGAAAGGGAAAGGCAGGGTAGTGGTTAACAAAGCATGGATCTGCCAGCCCAGTGATGGCACAAGCCTTTAGTCCCAGGACTCAGGACACAGAGGCAGGTGGATCTCTGTGAGTTCCAAGTCAGACTACACTGAGAAACCCTGTCTTAAAAAAACATATATGTGCCGGGCGGTGGTGGCGCACGCCTTTAATCCCAGCACTTGGGAGGCAGAGGCAGGCGGATTTCTGAGTTCGAGGCCAGCCTGGTCTACAGAGTGAGTTCCAGGACAGCCAGGGGTATACAGAGAAACCCTGTCTCGAAAAAAACCAAAAAAAAAAAACATATATGTAAATTATATGGAGTTCTTTTTCTTAAAAATCCATATATCTATATATATGTATATATACATAAAATATATTATCTTGTCCTGCTATAGTGATACACTTCTCTAATCCATCTGGAGGCTGAGCAAGGATTGCAAGTTTGAAGCCAGTTTGATTTATAGATTCTGGAAACTGATTCCCTGTCAGTTTCTTGGATCTGTCATAAGCAAGTTATTTATACTTTCTGTGCCCAAGTTTCCTCATCTGCAACAGGAAATAATAATAGTTCCAAGATAACTGGATTAATATAAGGACTAAATGAATTAAGACAGCCATTATTACATAATGATGTTTTGGTTAAGGACAAGAGTTTCCATAAAATTACATTGTTGTGGTCATTTCGGTTTATCAAAGTACACCTTACGCCACCACTCCCAAATGACAAAATCACCTAATGATACATCTGTTAGGGCACATGCCTGCAGTTAAGAGACACATGACTATATGTATAAAGTCCTTAGAAGAGTGTCTCTAATTACATCTGCTAATAATGATAACAGTTACAAAAATTACCATCTTCGAGGCTAGAGAGATAGTGTAGCGATTGAGAGCCCTGGCTGCTCTTCCTGAGGACCTGGGTTGGGTTCTCACACTGACACTGTGGCTCACAATAGCCTGTAATTCTAGTTCCTGGGGATCAAACTCCTCCTTTTGGCCTCTTTGGGCATGTATTCACATGGTGCACAGCTATACATGCAGGCCAACAGCCGTGCACCTAAAGTAAAGTAGTTACCTCATTCAGACAGAGGACATAATAGAACTAGTAAATTGGCATGATTTTTTTTCCACGAAGGATTAATCCCATGCATGTGGTCTTTCTATGACATTTCCATTCGGCCAGTGTATTAAAACGGTGTCTTTTCCAGGTCATTGAACAATGATGACCATGGCAGGCATAATCCTTCCCTCATGAGTTTACAGATGTGCAGGGACAGACATAAACTGACATTTATTTATTTAATTATAGAAATGATCATTTGCTGTCTGGGCTGGTACTAGTTATGTAAGCTACTTCGGCCTTGACTTTGCCAAAATCCTCTTATCTCTGTCCCCTAAGTGTTGGGATTACAGGTGTGTGCCACCGTGGCTTGCTAAACTAACATTTATGCATGGATCTGAGGCAGTTTTCATCTTAAGGTGAGCCTTGATTCAAATTTCAGTCATTTCAGCCTTAAACCCAGAGAACAGTAGGAACATAATGCTTGTTTCTCTCTCTCTCTCTCTCCTCTCTCTCTCTCTCTCTCTCTCTCTCTCTCTCTCTCTCTTTCTCTCTCTCTCTCTCGTGCTGTTTTTACACCCTGACTACTTAATGCTCTTTAACACATTGCCTCCAAAGGTGGTGATATAAAAAAGCATAGCTGCAGGTTGGAAAGATGGCTCAGCGGTTAAGAGCACTGACTGCCCTTCCAGAGGTCCTGAGTTCAATTCCCAGGAAACACATGGTGGCTGGCTCACAACCATCTGTAATGAGATCTGATTCACTCTTCTGGTATGTGTCTGAAGACAGCTACAGTGTACTAATATAAATAAAAATAAATAATTTTTTTTTAAGCATAGCTGCTTTAAATTCTGTACCAAGGGCAGGACCCAGCAGGGGCAGCCCATCTTTGTTCCTTGTGTAGTTGTTGGGATGGCTTTACTGGGGATGGAGCTTGTGTAGGCTGATAGGTGTGAGCTCAGCTGAGGCTTGCCTCTCAGTGTGGTTGATCTGGGATTCTCACAACATCCCTAGTGGGTCATGATCAGAAGCACCACCAGAGATTAGTCACATTGGTCACAATGTCCAAGTTCTTCTCCAAGTGTTGCTCCACCATGCCTGTTACTCCATTGACCAAAGCTGGTCCCGTCAGTTCCTGAGTCAGTGTAGTAGGGGAAATACACCAGGGTGGGAATCGATGGATCTACTAATGAAGGAAACTGTCAGAGGGAGAAAGGCTATAACAGTTCACGAGAGATTCAGGTCTCTCTGCTCCACCACATATTCTAGTTCCCCTATCTTTAAAATATTCAGGAGGGTCTGAGCATGTAACTCAGTGGGAAAGTGCTTGGCTATTTATGTATACACCTTGGGCTTGATCCTTAGCACCAGAGAGGGAAAATCCTTTTTAAACTTTTGCTAATGCACATAAGTTCAGGAGTTTGAGGGCAACAGAGACGAGTATTGCCCCCTCTCTTAAAGAAAAAAAACTCTTCTAATTTAAACAGCACTAAACTTATGTCATGCCCCCCCCTTTTTTCTTTGGCTATCCATATAACTTCTTCTTTTCTGGCCTTCTCAAGACAGACATTTTACAAGACAGAAATAGCCGTACAACTCTTTATCTGATTTTATATTTTTCATAAGCATCCAGAATCCCATGACCTACACATTTATGTCCTTTTCTATTGTAGCCGGTTGTTGCTACTTCGTCGGTTCTTTATCTGCTTTCTCATCCTTTATCTCCACCCTACATTTCTCCCCCTAACACTAGATAGGAGAGGAAGGATAGAGGGGAGAGAGAGAGATCCCTGAATCTAATTTCTTTCCTTTGTTTCCTCTTTGACCACAGCTACTAACAAACTGCAAGCAACCTTCCTAAATGATCAACAGCCACCCACCCTGCCTGTAGGGGCCCTAGCATTTATATGCTGAAAACTTCCCAGAATTTCAAACATCACGCAATCATAGAAAACTATCTGCAGCTGGCAAAACCACGCCTCTTCTAGAGTAAGAGGCAAATCACAGCCAGCTTCTGTGGACAGTCAGAAACAGCCCCAAATCCATACACTTGGATTAAAATGAAAGCACATTCTTAGAATATTTTAGTGTTTGTAAAAGAAACTCCAATTGCAGAATTCTCAAAAATTTCACTACATCCTGTAGTCTTTTAAAGATGATTTTAAATTTGTGTGTGTGTATATATATGTGTGTGTGTGTGTGTGTGTGTGTGAATGGAGGCTAGGCACTCAACTCCCATCCTCTGAAGAGCAGCAAGTAGTCTTAACTACTGAGCCACCCCTCCGATCCTTCTCTAGTTATTTAAAAACTATTGTATGTGTATAGCAAAGTTGTGTGGCTGAGAGTGTTATGGGACATGTGTGAAAGTCATAGGACAACTTATGGAAGTTCTTTTTACTACGTGGGACCCAGGGATCAAAATGATATTTTGAGGTGGGGGGAGTGGAGGAAGTTCAACATTGTTTTTTGCTTGTTTTTTGAGACAGGGTTTCTCTGGGTAGCCCTGGCTGTCCTGGAACTCACTCTGTAGACCAGGCTGGCCTCGAACTCAGAAATCTGCCTGCCTCTGCCTCCCAAGTGCTGGGATTAAAGGCATGTGCCTCCACTGCCCGGCTTCAACCATTGTTTTACAAACCTGTGAATAAAGACCTAGTTGGAAGGCTGATAAATGAGTCACACAGGATCCTAATGGCTTCTGTTTCCCTTATTTTTTCTGTCTTTCTTAATGTTTGTAAGAAACTCTAACATAGACTACAACATCTATAATTTACACAAACATTACTGAATTGAAGCAATTTCTAAAAGAAACAGCAAGATGGCTCAGCAGGTAAAGGTCCTGTTAGTATTCTGTCTAAACTCCACCTCCACAGTTATCTGGCAACAGCCAGGTATGCTCCGCCCCACAGTTACCTGGCAACAGCCAGGTAGGCGTGCCCACTATAAAAGGAGCTGCTTGCCCCCTCCTTTCTCTCTTACTCTCTTACTCTCTTGCCTCTAGCTTCCCTCTGTCCCCTCCCCCTCCCCTTCCCCCTCTCCCCACGTGGTCATGGCCGGCCTCTACGTCTATGTTCTCTCTTCTCTTCTCTTCTCTTCTCTTCTCTTCTCTTCTCTTCTCTTCTCGTCTCTTCTCTTCTCTTCTCTTCTCTTCTCTTCTCTCTCCTCTCCTCTCCTCTCCTCTCCTCTCCTCTCCTCTCCTCTCTCTCTCTCTCTCTCTCTCTCTCTCTCTCCCTCTCTCTCTGCTTCTACTACCCTCCTGGCTCCCCTCCCCATGCCCTGAATAAACTCTATTCTATGCTATACAGTCGTGTGGCTGGTCCCTCAGGGAGAAGATCAGGGAGAAGAGATTCCTCGGCATGGGCCCACTGAGACATCCCCTTCCCTTCCCCCATACCTCTCCACACACCCACAGAACATCAGGTCCTACTGTGTGCTGTATAAATGTTATAGTTTTATCTTTGTGCATGACACCCTGAACTGGATTTGTGGGACCTGCATGGAGAGCAGTGGGAACTGACTTTGAGGCTTATCCTCTGTCCTCCACACTTTCCAAGTGTCATGAGCACACCCGCATAAATACAAAAATAAATAAATGTTTAAATAAAATTTTCAAAAGAGTTCTAACAATGTCCACCAGTGGAATGAATGTGAGTTCTTGGGATCACACTATCTCCACTTCTAGAAATGAGGCCCTTCAGAGAGGTGAGCCATGACATGAACCCACGTAGGGAGGTGGTCGCCAGTCCTAAAAGCAGGAGTTGAAGACAATAAATGTAATGGTAGGTGGCGTCCTTTAAGGGAGATTAATTGTAGGGTACAGTTTGTGAACACATCATGTTTATAGGACGGAAACTCTCTACCGAATCTGTACCAAGCACAGATACAACAGCCAGAGGTTCGAGAATGTTATCACGAAAATGAAGTCATAAGGCCTGTCATCACTTCATCATGAAGAGCATATTCTCTAGAACAAGTTTCTCATAAAACTTCAATGTTTTGTTATTTGGCCAAATCAGTATTAGCTTGTCAAGTATCTATTTATTGGGGCCAGGGATCAAACATGGGGCCTTGCGCATGCTAGGAAAATTCTGTGCCACTGAAATATATCCGCTCCTAACTCCTATGTTTTAAAAGTCGTTACTGCAATTATAATGAAAACATGTCACAGAAATTCCTCAAAGACTTTCCCAAGTCCCCTTAAACTTACTCCAGGTATTGTTGTTGTTTGTTTTTCATGACAGGGTTTCTCTGTGTAGCCCTGGCTGTCCTGGAACTCACTCTGTAGTTTGAGGCTGGCCTCAAACTCGGGGATCTTCCAGTGTCTGCCTCCCGAGTGCTGGGACTAACACTGTCTGATACCAAGCCTGTTTTTGTTTGTTTTTCTCTTTTAATTTTTAAGACAGGGTCTCATGTAGCTTAGGCTGTCCTTGAGCCTCGGGTCCACCTGCCTCTATTTTCCACGTGTTAGGGTGACAAGCATGCACCACCACACCCCACACAGTGTGTTCTATAAACTTTATATTTTTATCTTTGTGTTGTGTCATAAAATAGCTGGGAAGCAGTAGGAGTTATTGTCTAAGAAGATAAAACACCACCATTAGAGACTGGTCAGGAGGATCACCTCAGGTTGGATTTTTCCACAAGCAGATATTCATGTGAGGATTTGAGTATGTGGAGTTTGGAGATGATGCCAAGACATGCCAAAAAAGAAAAGAAATGAGGCAGAGATGGGAAGAAAGGTCCACAGGCTGGGTAAATGTGTAGATAACATCTGTTGAGAGCTGGGTGTTCTGAGACACAGTATGCTACAGGCTTCAACATTATCCTATGAGGCAAGGAAATGCTCATCCATGTCTTCATGACATTTTCATTATTGATCTGAGGGATAGAAATCCTCTCATTTCTAATATGTATGTGGTCAGAGAGGATCCCTGGAGCCAGAGGAAGCTTGCAGACAAATCCCATCTTTTACAGAGCTGTTTTTGGATATATGAAATCTCTATATAAATTTGTCTCAGTAGGTTTTGGTCCGTTACTATCAGATAATTGTATTAGCTAATTTTGATGATTTGATGTTATGGTTGTCTAAGAAAAGTGGCTGAGTAAGCCAAGGAGAACAAGCCAGTAAGTAGCATTCCTCCATGGTCTCGCTTCAATTCCTGCCTCTAGAGTTCCTACCTTGAGTTTCTGCCCTGCCTTCCCTGCATGATGGACCAAAAGCTATAAACTGAAATGAACAATTTTCTCCAAAAGTTGCTTTAGTTATGTTGTTTATTGCAGCAATAGAAAGCAAACCCAGACATCCCCAGATGACTCTCCAGAGGTATTTTTTTCTTTTTTAAATGTGTGTGTACATGTGTGTATTCATGTTGATATGTAAACATTGGCCTCAGTATCTTCACTGATGACTCTCCACCTTATAAACAGGGTAAGGAAGGTCTCTGTATTGAGCTCAGAGCTGACTAGTATAGCTTGTCCTACCAGTCAGTTTGCTTTGGGGATCCGGTTTCTGCTTCTACCCACTGGAATTACATACAGGTGGGCTGCCACAATCACCAGGCTTTGGGATCCAGGATCTAGGCTTTATGCTTGCACAGCAAGCACTTTGTTTAACCATCTCCCCAGCCCCTTCCCAGTTTTATTGTGTTTACTGAATGATGAGCTCACATACAGTTCCTAAGTCATCTACTGCTGGATCTCTGACCCTTGCTCAGATCTGACCATTTGCTTCCTACTAACAACTCCACTGCACTCTCAGCTCCCTTGACTTCTGACTTGGCTAAAAGTCCCACTATAGACTCTTTGTAGGTATTGTGCTCCTTTTCTCTCACCCCTTCCCCTAAGGCCTAGAGCCTATCACATACTTGGCACCTCTCTGTCACACCCCCAGATCTGTTCCCTATTTGTTTGAACCATTATTTCACTTTGTAGCTCTGGCTAGGCTTTACCTAAGAAGGCCACATCAGGCCTTGAACTCATCATGCTCCTGCTTCTGCCCTGAGTGCTGGTGTAACAGGCGTATACCATTACACTTAGCAAGAGATGGATCTGTCTTCACTGTCCTCCTAATCGTCTCCTCTTTATTGTTTCTCTGGAGAATCTTAGCATAGCCTCCCCAAATACCAAAACAAAATACAGTTTCCTAGCTGGACTCTCTCAGAACTCTCTACTTTTTTTTTTGGAGCAAGTCTGTGGACCAGTGGATCACCGCCTCTGGCTGCAACTATCTTTCCCTTAGACCTGGAGTCTTGTAGTTTCCCAAAGTCTCAAAGATGATCTTTAATCTCTCACAGAAACAGCCAATTCATCAATAGTTGAGTGCAGCCAGTGCTAATTCAGATGTTGTGAATCACCAGAATTTGCTAGATTTATTGACTTGTTTTTAAGAGACCACAAAACTAGCTGGGTGGTGGTGGCTCACACCTTTAATCCCAGCACTTGGGAGGCAGAGATAGGTGGATTTCTGAGTTCGGGGCCAGGCTGGTCTACAGAGTGAGTTCCAGGACAGCCAGGGCTATACAGAGAAATCCTGTCTCGAAAAACCAAACCAAAAAAAAAAAAAAAAGCACAAAACTGATTTTCATCTCTGTTTGACCAAAACAGCAAAATCCAGAGTAAAAACAGGGAAAACAATTTGAACAACAAGTTTAGAGATCTCATACTTACTGATTTCAGACATCTTTACAAAGAGGTAGCAATGAAAACTGTGTGATTCTTGAGTAAGCATACAGACACATCTACATAAAGGAGACAGACCAGAACCTAGAATACACGATCGAGTGATCGAGTGCATTTCTAAAAAGGATGACAAGATTAATGATGAGAGAATAGTCTTTTCAGCAAATGGTGTTGGGAACATGATAATCACAGGGAGAGATTCGGGAATTCTGCTTTATGCAGTATAAAAACAAACACAAACTGAGCCAAAGTCCTTAGAAGGGAGCACAGAACTTCAAGGCATATCTGGCAATGATCTTTTAGACTTGACACCAAAAGCAAAGGCAGCAAGATTACAAGCAGGCAAGTTAAACACAAGATAAAAAGCTTCTGCACATCTAAGGTCACAGTTAACTTACTGAAAAGGGGACCTGAGAAACGGGCAGGAATGCTGGCCAGCTGAAGCAAAGAGCCACACTTAGAGCACAGAAAAAGCCCTATGGTTCTGTATGTGCTTCTGTGGCTTGAACCCAGGGCTTCGCATATTCTTGGCAAATGCTCTACCACCGAGTTATATATCACCAAGCTCCTCCCTGCCCCAACTCCAACAACACGACATAAATACCAGTAAGTTGATTTTAAGATGGCCAAAAGATTTTGACATTTCTCCAAAGAAGACACATAACTGGAAAAATAATCACACAAAAAGAACACCATTCCTAAACCACCAGGGAATTGTAAATCAAAACCATTGTGGGTGGCTGCTTGCTTTTTTTTTTAAAGATTTATTTATTTACTTTATTTATGAATATACTGTAGCTGTCTTCAGACACACCAGAAAAGGGCATCCAATCTCATTATGGATGGCTGTGAGCCACCATGTGGTTGCTGGGATTTGAACTCAGGACCTCTGGAAGAGCAGTCAGTGCTCTTAACCGCTGAGCCATCTCTCCAGCCCCTGGGTAGCTGCTTTCAACAACAAAAACAGCTACAAATAACAAGTGTTGGCAAGCACACAGAAACACTGTGTCTGGGCACTGTTAGGGGAATGTAAAACCATGCAGCTGCCATGGAAAGCAGTATGGAAGCTTTCAAAGTATTCAAAATAAAATGACCAGGGCTGGGAGATGGCTCATTTGGCAAAGTGCTTGTCCCAGAGGCCCCAGCACCTAAGTTTAGATCTCCAGCACCCATGTAAGAGCCCAGTGTGGTAGCTTGTGCCTATAATGTCAGTGCTGGGGAGGCAGACAGGATGATTCTGGACCTTATGGGCTAATTTAACCTAACTGGTGAGCTCCAGGTTCAGTGAAAGATACCATCTTAAAAATCAAGGTGGATGCCTGGCATGGTCACTGCCCTCTAAGCACAGCAGAGGCAGGTAGATCTCTGTGAGTTCGAGGCCAGCCTGGTCTACAAAGTGAGTTCCAGAACAGCCAGGGCTACCCAGAGAAATCCTGTCTCAGAAAACAAAGACAACAACAAAAAGAAACAAAACAAAACAAAAATTAAGGTGGAGAGTGAAGGAGACAGTTGATATTGTCTTCTGGCCTATATATTCACTTGCACAGACAAGCGTACGCCACACACACACACACACACACACACACATCCACACAATGTAACTCAAGGATTCTGCTTCCTAAAGTATCTGAAGGCAGATCTTGATGTTTTGAACATCCATGTTCATAAATGTAGCAATATTTACAATAGTCAAAAGACAGGAACAACCCAAAAATCCATCACTAGTTGTCTGTAATCCCAGCATTTGGGAAACTGAAGCAAAATTGGGGGTGGTGATGCTTGTCTTTAATCCCAGTACTCAAGAGCCAGAATTTACTTTGTGAGTTCAAGGCCACATTGGTCTACATAAAAAGTTTCTAGTCAGCCAGAGCTACATAGTGAGGCCCTGTCTCAAAACAACAACAACAACAACAAACCAAAGCAGGAGGATCAAGAATTTATGGTCATCTTATAAGGGCAGTCTTGACCCTGTCTTTAAGAAATGGGGTGAAGCCGGGCAGTGGTGGCGCACGCCTTTAATCCTAGCACTTGGGAGGCAGAGGCAGGTGGATTTCTGAGTTCGAGGCCAGCCTGGTCTACAGAGTGAGTTCTAGGACAGCCAGGACTACACAGAGAGACCCTGTCTCGAAAAACCAAAAAAAAAAAAAAAAAAAAAAGAAATGGGGTGAACAGACAAACAAGAAATAATAATATGGGGGTTGGAGAGATGGATCAGTAGGAACACTGGTTATTCCTGCAGAAGATCTGGGTTCTATTCCCACTTCACAATCTCTTATAACTCCAGTCCCAGGGATCTGCTTTCTGCTGGCCTCCTCAGGAACCAGGTATACACACGGTATACAGACATACATGCATGCAAAACACTCATACAGATTACAAATCAATAAATTAAAAAGAAAGAATATATAAATAAATAAAAACGCAAAGAAAAGCATTAGCCTTAAAAAAGGAACTTTTGACATGTGTCACGTTGTAGATGAAACTTGACACCAAGCTAAGTGAAATAAATTAGTTACAAAAACCAACACTACATGATTTTACTTAAATGTTATTTCCAGACTGGTCAAACCCATGGAAGCTAAGAGCAGAATAGTGGGGCTTTAGGAAGACAAAAATTAGTAGTTGTTTGATTCATAGAGAAGCTGGAAAACTTTTGGTGCACAGTCTCCTAACAATGTGAACCCCAGTGAATGTCTTAAGTGCCTGCCATGCCCTTAATAGTGCATTGTTCCAAACAACCTTGCTTTTCTGGTCAGTGCACTGCAGACAATGGATTAGATCTAATACAGTAGCTAGGAAAACTCTGTCCAATTTTGTACAAATGACCTAGTTTAATTTTTAGTTGTAAGAGACACAATGGAGACTGCGTAGAAGCCTTGGCTAAGAGGCCTAATCCTGAGGGAAAACGCAAACTGTCAGGTCACCAGATCTGCCTCGGTATCTGAAGCAGTTACGGACCATATTCTCAGTCTTGAGGCTGGTACGACTTGAGACGCCTCCTCCCTTCCTGCTCTGATCCTAACATACACCAGCACCTTCTCTGCCAAACAAAAGCACGTCTTTCCCTTGTTCCCAGGGACATCCTCCCATCCTGTCTTGTCAGCTCCATCAGAGAGTGGAGCCTGCTTTTCAACAGGAAAACTATAGTAACCCATTTGATCAAGAAACAAAAAAGCTCCTAGTTGAGAATGGGGGTGCAGGCCTGTGATCCCAGTATTTCAGAGGTAGAGGCAAGGGGATCTTGAGTTTGAGATTAGTCTAGGGCACAGTGAATCCTTGTCTAACTACTCCCCCCCCCAAAAAAAAAGGGACTCCATAGGGCTCAGTTTCTACTGCGTTTCAGATTCTACACTCTAATTTTACTCACGAGATAGGAATTCTTTCATCTGCCAAGAAGTCTTTGGTGATTTACAATACAGGACTTTTAGGGAACGTCCTGGAATTGCTATAAAAATCAGTACAAATATGTCATCCCAACCTCCTGCCTTGCTGATTGCCCTCAGTTCATTTAGTGAAGACATCATAAAAAAAAAAAATCTTAGCAGGGTTCCTCTGTCTCTCTCTTCAGTCTTTTTTTTTTTTTTCCTTATAGAAAGAAAGATGTAATTTGAACGTTGGTGGTAAGGCACTCCAACCTGTAGCTGAAACGATGTCTTCAAAGCTGTGTTTGGTAGCTAACACCTGCAATCTCAGCACTGGGGAATCTAAGGCAAGAGGAGATTCTCGCGAGTTTAAGGCCAATTTGGGCTACAGAATGAATTTGTCTCACTACTTCCAACCTCGTTCCTTCCCTTTAATGATGGCTTTAACATAGTGCAAGCTTCCTGAGGAGGAAGTGCTAAGAGACGACATGGCTGCGTAGATAAGCCACAGAAGATTGCTGTCAGATATCTCTCTGGATTTAGATACTTGAAGGCTGTGATAGCTAGATGCCTCAGAGAAGGAAAAGGAGTTGTCTTCCCGGGTAACAACTCGCTGCTACGACCACTTTTCTATCTGGCGAGGGAACGTTTCAGCCAATTCTCGAAAAGATACTTGAATCGTCATCGGTTGCTAGGCAGTAATTTTTGACGTCATCTTTCAGCACCGGAAGCGCCGAGGCGCAGTGGAGTAACGTGGAGGCTTGTGGATTTCTGCGGTCGAGGTAAGCTAGTGGTCCGCTTGCCTTCGTAGCTGGTTGATTTAGAAGCGAGCAGAGGCCCGGGCTGCTAACCCGGAGCGGTGACCTTGAGGGTGGAGTTCGATGTTTCCTTCTTCTGGGTGGACTAGGCTCCACCCTTTCCTCCTGCTCAGGTGGGCGTGTTTCAGAGTTTTGGTTTCCGCCGCGTCGTTCCGGCCTGTCTCACTCCCCCCCCCCCCCCCCCCACCCGACTTCCAGAACTTAGTTGGCTGCAAGATCAGCATGAAAAGATTTACAGATAAGAGTGGACAGTGTCCATGCCAACGGGGTTGTTCAGCCTGACGGGAAAGTGTTTCTGCCAGAAACGCTTTCCAAGAGTAACTTGAGGTGCCCTAGCAGTGTTCTCAGCGGGCCTTAAGAATGCCGGAAGCAGTAAGGCCTTTCTCATACAGTGCAGAGACTTGATTCAACAAAGCAGGGGTTTTTGAAATTACATCTATTTGGAATTGATGGGAAATTACTTTTGAGAAATCGACAAATATTAGGGATTTCTTAAGAGTCCCTGCCTCCCCACTTAATTTGAGAAATCTCATGTAGCCCAGCTGGCCTCAGATTCCTGATCATCCTGTCCCTACCTTCCAGTGATGGGCTACAGGCTTTTGCCACCGGGCTTGGACAATTTTTTTCTTTTTCAAGGTGGGTTACAGTATGTAGAGTCTGACCTCAAACTTCTGGATATCCTGGCTGTGCCTCCTTAGTACTGAGACTACAGGCCTCCGTCAAAGAAATCTTTATACAGAATTGTTTGTGGGAAAGAAATGCATATTTGGTTTTTATACTTTTTTCCAAGATGATCTTTGTAAGGAAATCTTTGTCCAATTCCTGCTTGGTTGTTACCGACTTGTTTGCTGGTATATCTGTCCCTGATTCCCTGTTCTTTCAGCAAGCATTCCGTACCTACTGAATTACAAAACCTATTAAAATGTACACATTTTCAGCTTGTCAGCCAGTCACATGGGGTTTTATCTGGACCTTGTTTGGGTCTCTAGTCCCTTTACTGTCTTCGGCTTTAGGCCATTAACACTTAGTGCTTCCCCATGCTCAATGTGCCATGGGTTTGTGTTTGCCTCTCTAGTTCTCTTTGCCCAGAAATGACTTCCTAATTCCATTTTCTGGTTCTTGTTGCTCAAATAGGCTGCCTAATCCTACCAAATTAATCAAGTTTATTAGCCTCAAACACCTATCCCCTCTTTAGAAAACTTTTCTTCACATGGTACTAAGGGTTTGTATTTCCATAATACTCTTTCTACAGACAAATCATACCCTACTGATTATAATTATTTCTGGGTCTTCTATGAGATTGAAGGCTTTTGAAAGGAGGACATATGTATTAGCTCTTGATTTCCAATGCTAGAATAGCATGAAGCACGTAGTAGGCATAAATAATCTTGAGTGAATGAATGGGTGAGCCCCCAAACAAGATCGTGTAGTGGTTAAGAACCTATTGTTTGGAGAGAGTTCAAATTCTAACTGGCATACAGTCTTGGTTTGCCTGACATGGTACTTATTTGTCTCTTCCTTAATTTTCCCTAGTGAAGGTGCGGTATTATAAATGAGACATTTAGCATAGTCCCCACCGTGTAGAATGTTTTAAAACATTTACATTTTTATTTTGCGTATGAGTGTTTGTCTGCATGTATGACTGTGTACCATGTGCATGCAGCCCATGGGGACCCAGAAGAAAGTGTTGGATCCTCTTGGAACTGGAGCTACAGACAGTTGTTAGCTGCCACGTGGGTGCTGGGAATTGAACCTGGCTCCTCTGGAAGAGCAGTCAGTGTTCTTAACCACTACGGCATCTCTCCAGCCCCGCAATGTAGTTTGTTTTTTTTTTTTTTAATTTTTTTTTATTGGATGTTTTATTTACATTTCCTATGTTGTCCCCTTACCCCATCCCCCACCCACCCAGGAACCCCCTATCCCCTTACCCCTCCTCCTTCTTCTCTGTGGATGTAACCTCTATCTACCCCCCCCACCTCCCCACCCTCAAAATTCCCACCCCCTGGGGCATCCAGCCTTCATGAGGTCAAGGTTCTCTTCTTCCACCTATGCCCAGCAGGGCCCTCCACTCTTACATATTCAGCTGAAGCCCTGGATCCCCCCCCTAAGTGCTCCCAGGCTGGTGGTTTAGACCCTGGGAGCTGTGGTTGGTTGGTATTGTTGCTCTCCTCATGGTGCCACAAATCCTTTCAGCTCCTTCAGTCTTCACTCTGACTCCTCTATTGAGAACCCCATGATCAGTTCAATGGCTAAGTTATGCTGAACACCTGGGATCCTGGGATACAAAACCAGCCCAGCAGCAGTCTCCAGAGACCTTTCTTCCATGTTTCTTGAAGGGGATACAGTGGAGAGTCTGTTCCCAAGGCTATGAGAGCTGTGAAAGTTGTATCAATAAAGATGATGATTCCATTGGCCTCCAAGGAGATGAGACCTGAAATCTAAGATTTGGGTTTCTAGAAAGGAGAGAAGGATAAGTCAGCATTAGAATATCATGTTTAGAATAACTTCTCCAGGAGCCATACTGCATTCTTGAAGGATGTATGTGCAGGTAAAGGTGCCTGCATGTATGTCTGGGGAGTGAGAAGGATGGCCAGTGGGATCAGTTCTGTGAATAAGTAACCTCTGAGGAATTAGAAGCTGAGAGTCTTAAATTCAAGTCTGTGTTGGGCATTAGTCACTTGTGTAACTTTGAATTAATTGGAGATTCAGTTCCTTACTTGTGCTAATGGCCCTTCAGAAACTCAGTTATCAGTGCAGCTTGAAGGTTTAGAACATTTCCATTGTTGCAGAGAATTCTTGTGCTAACAGTGCTTCAAGATAGATTTCTTGCCTCATGTCACTTGTCAGATCATTTGGGTTCCCTAATGTGATGCTTTGTATATGCTTGGCCCAGGGAGTGGCTCTAATAGGAGGTATGGCTTTGTTGGAGTAGGCATGTCACTGTGGGTGTGGACTTTAAGACCCTTGTCCTAGTTGCCTGGAAGCCAGTCTTCTAGCTGCCTTCAGAACAAGAGGTGGAACATTCAGCTCCTCTAGCCCCATGTCTGCCTGGATGCTGCCATGCTCTCACCTTGATAATAATGGACTGAACCTCTGAACCTGTAAGCCAGTCCTAATTAAATGTTGTTCTGTGTAAGAGTTACCTTGGTCATGATGTCTGTTCACAGCAATGGAGAAACCCTAAGATACCTAGGAATCAAAAATAGCTGAGTGGCAGTGGTGGTGTATGATTTTAATCCCAGAAGGAGGCAGAGGTAGGTAAGTCTCTGAGTTTGAGGACAGCCTTGTCTATAGACCTAATTTCAGAACAGCCAAGGTTACACAAAGAAACTCTGTCTGGAAAAAGAAAAACAAAAAAAAAAACAAACGAACCAACCAACCATAATTAATCAAGGAGTAGTGTCCAGTGCTGTAGTCAGCAAAGGGACCATTGCAGAAGGGGGAGGGAATGATAGAATGAACTGCTCCTGTTTTGGGGCTTTCTATTTAAGATAAGGAACCCAACTGGGTGTGTTTGAGCGCCTGTTCATCTCAAACACTCAGAGGCAGAGGCAGGTGCATCTCTGTGGGTTTAAAACTTTCCTGGTCTATATAATAAATTCTATGCCAGACAGAGGTACATAGTGAGAGCCTATCTCAAGCAACCCAAGAAGGAGCAGGAAGTAAAGAGAAGGTGGAAGACCTTGAGAACTTTGGTAGGGTTATCATCTGATCAGTTATCTGTTGACCTTTATTGTAAGCTTGCTGATTTTTGTAGACTTGTTGTATGCTAGATAGTAAATGCTGGAAGTCACAGTGCTAAGGTAGGCATGATGTCTGCTGTCATGATGTTTGCAGTTTATGGAATTTTACTGGAGGGTCTGGCTAAGGTTAAGGAACACCCATCCTTCTATGTTCTTGTATTCTACAGTCATTAATTCCTACAAATTGGGTCTGGAGGCCCAAATGGGCCAACCTGCTGTTTAAGGTTTGTTGCGTAAACATTGTACAGTAACTGCATCAGCTTCCCAGGAAGTAGTATATCAGAACATCACAACTTAAGAACTTCAGGGAATGTTTATATATTTGTGGCAGAAAGGAGTGCTATTTCCATTGTGCTGCCATGTTCCTAGTTGTTCATTGGATCCTCTCTTCCTACTCAGAAGCTGCACTGTCTGCTGGCTTGTTTGTCAGTCATAAGACCTGTTTCTCAATACCCAGTGAGGACATGCTTCACTTTCCTGTCTATTACCTGCCCATCTATCAATTTGTAGCAGGTCCAATAGATGCCCATGGAACATAGTATTATAAATGGGATGTACCACCACTACTGGGCCTGGGTTTAGGATCTTAGATGAACAGCTGACTTTATATTCATATCAGCTCCTCTCAGAGACCTGTTGAACTGTCTTTTGGACTTTCTGACCTCTATTTTATTAGCAGCTTCTGAATTAGTCTCTGATCCGAGCTTCCTGCACTCCTCTGCCTATACATAGCTGTTAGCTAGGTATTCTTGGGCTTCTGTTGTTTCATCATACTCCGACATGTAAAACTTGGCTTTGTCTCCTGCCGATTGTGTTGAAGCTTAGCTTCTCTCTCATCCTGGTGTTCTTTCCTTACTTTTGCCCTACTCTTGAGGCAGTGTATCTGGTGCAGCCAAGTCTGCCTTCTTGACTCATGCTCACCTTGTAGAAGTCTGCTCTTTAACCTGAGATGCCTGTTTTAGTCCTTCCTGCTCAGCCCCCTTGGCCTCTGGCCTTCTCTGACCTAGTGGTTTTGGAGGTGTTTTCTGACTGACAGAGAACTTTGAACTGAAGTGGTAAATTGTTAACCCGCTCTGAACTCCCTGCTGGCGGTGCACGCTTCTTGCTACCACCAGCCAAAATGCTCTGGATTTGTGAATGTAAGACACACACACCACACACCACACGCACACTACACACAAACACACAGACACACAGACAGACAAACAGACAGACAGACACACACACACACACAATGCTGAAGTTGACGATCTGGCTTCTGCAGGTATTGCATGTATGTGGTGTACATACTGACAAGCACACACATTCTCTCTCAAATAAAATTAAGGACCAGGAATGTAGTTCAGTGGAATAACACTTTCCTAGCATGTGAAAAGCCCTGACTTCAGTTAGCTCTCCCCATCTCTAAACAAAAAGAAAAGAGAATGTGAGAGAGAAGCCTAATACGTAGAAAGACACCAGAGATATGAAGAACTTTTTTTCTTTAGGGTTGTTTTTTTCTTTAAGAGTGTTTTGTTTGTATATATGTAAATATACCATATGTGTGTAATGCCCATGGATGTCAGGACAGGGTATTAGATTCCTTGAAATTAAACCCTTTTTAGTACACTCAAGGATCAGTCTTGTCACTGGGCTAATGCCATGTTTGGTTACTCTCTTAGAGTGCTTGTATCTTATCACAGTAACTAGTATATGTATTGTCTGCTCACACACCCTACTCCAGGCTCTTCAACTTACAGGGACAATTCTTCTACTCACTTCTGAGGGACACTCTGCATTTAACCTAATGCCTGGCATAGGGTAGCAACAAATGTGTAACAAGTGTTTGAATGCTTAGCATGATTGGTAGGGATAAATACTACCTGCATCAATCCTCAGCAGCCTCCCGAGTCCTGTCATTATCACAACTTTATAGGTGAGGAAGTTGGGACTAGGGAGGTGAAGTCACCTGTCTCAGTGACCATCCTGTATGTGGTGAGGCTGGGCGTGGCCTGGGTGATTTGGTTTTCAGTAATTCTGCTTTGTTTTTAGAGCCAAGATGCGGGTGTGCTGGTTGGTGAGACAGGACAGCCAGCACCAACGAATCAAACTTCCCCATTTGGAAGCTGTTGTGATTGGTCGAAGCCCAGAGACTAAGATCATAGATAAGAAATGTTCCCGACAGCAAGGTAACTGGTCATAGCAATGTGAAGATGACTGTGTTTAGTTATGTAGGATAATTATGACCAGAGAAACACATTTTCTGATGTTCTTGCTGAAAAACCAAGACATGGTGTATTCTAAAAACAAGGCTCATAAGTTGGGTTCTTTTAGCTAACACCTGGGCTGGGTCATCCTGGAGTCTGCCTTCACAGTGCAGTAACACGTAAGACAGATTCAGATAAGGGATGAGTGGCTGACATCTTGTTACATTGGGATGTCAAGATTGAGTCTTGTACTCTGCTGTGTCCAGTATTATCCATTGAGCAGAAAGACAAGTAAATTCTGGAATCTCCAAGCTAAAACCCTATCTGTGTCACAGTGGGGTGGTGTCAGCCTTTACACACTGCCACACATAGAGGGTAGTTCTCTTTAAGAGTGTGGTATCCAGCTCATCTTTCAAATGGTTTATGGGAAAAGCTAAAAGGGAATCTCTCTCTCTCTCTCTCTCTCTCTCTCTCTCTCTCTCTCTCTCTGTAGGCATGCTCAGTGTAAATCCTAAGGTTATGGATTTAGAGTTGGGGTTCTGCAGTGCTTTCTTGAACATTCTTTCCATTCCTTCAGGCCAGCTTGAACTTTTGTTTTCCAAGATCATATCTTTTACCTCTTTCTCTGCTGAAGTCACGTGATGGTGATACTCCCTGCCCCGAAGCTCTTGCTAAGGGAAGCCCTCTCAAGTCCTCTTCTACTTTAGCTTCAGCCCCACCTCTTGGTAGGTTTTTTCCTTCTCTCCAACAGTAGAATCTTATCTAATCATGAGCTAGGAGCTTTTCTCCTTTAGGTAGTCTGTGGTCCTGAGCTGGCTAGGGGTCTATAGGGATTCATGAAAACTACATCACAGCTTTTTTCTTTTTTTTGAGACTCACTATGTAGCGCTGGCTGTCCTGAAACTCATTATGTAGACCAGGCTGGTCTCTAACTCACAGAGATCCACCTGCTTCTGCCTCATAAGTGCTGGGATTTAAAGGTGTATGCTACCGCAACCAGCTTCAAAGAGTGAAAGATACTGAGCATTTATTTTTCTGATTTATTTTTATTATTTTTAAAATTATATGTGTGTCTGTGTGGGTATATTTGACTTCAGTCCCCTGTGGAGGCCAGAGGCATCAGATTCCTCTGGAACTGGGGTCAAAGGTGGTAATGAGCTGTCCAATGCTGGGAACCAAACTTAGATTCTTTGGGAAAAGCAGCAGCAAGTAAGTACTATTAGCCAATGAGCCACCTTTCCAGCCTCCACTTCCCCTCACCAACCCAGGTTTTCAGCCAAATTATTAGCAGTAGGTAAAAGAATACGTTCACTAATATAGTGTGTGTGTGTGTGTGTGTGTGTATGGTTAAGATATTCTTACATATTCCAGACTGACCTCACACATGGCTAGGCAGCCAAGGCTGTCCTTGAACTGATCTTAACTCTACTTCCCAAGTCTGTTATTTCCACCATGGCCAGCTCACTGATTGACATTTTATAGAAGGGTTTGAAACTATTAGAAATTGGTGGGATTTGTAGGCTAGGCAGAAGCAGAACAGGCTCAGCAGGGGGTTGCCTGGAGAAGTCAAGCTTTGTTGTCCTTAGGGGACAACAGAGTTCCCAGTTTTGATTGCATCTGTGTTTAAAGTTTTCTTATTTCTTTCAGTACAGTTGAAAGCAGAGTGTAACAAGGGATATGTCAAAGTTAAGCAGGTATGTGTGTTCGTGACTTATCTTTCCAGTTTTATACTTGATAGTTTTCTTTTTTTTTTTTTTTTGGTTTTTCGGGATATGGTTTCTCTGTGTAGCCCTGTGTAGCCCTGGTTGTCCTGGAACTCACTCTGTAGACCAGGCTGGCCTCGAACTCAGAAATCCACCTGTCTCTGCCTCCCAAGTGCTGGGATTAAAGGCGTGCGCCACCACCGCCCAGCCCTTGATAGTTTTCTTATGATGTTGTTTTAGACTGTGTGTGTCAGCTAATGAATGCTCCTCTGTCATGGGGGAGTGATGGGGTGAATAATAGTCAGGTGGAGTAAGCAGTTAATGTAGTAGCAACTCTATCACCGATAGCATTGTTGCTGTTATGGTTACATTACAATTGTATATCCACAGATGGGGGTCAATCCCACCAGCATTGACTCGGTCATCATTGGGAAGGACCAAGAGATGAAGCTGCTGCCTGGTCAGGTTCTTCACATGGTGAATGAACTTTATCCATACACTGTAGAGTTTGAGGAAGTGGCAGAGAGCCCTAACCCAACACAAAGGAAGAGAAAGAGATCAGACTGTGATAGTGAGGAGATGGAAGCTAAGTCTGGGACAGGGCTGGCACCTGGGAGCAGCCCCAGCCAGTGCTCTGTGCCCCCTAAGAAGGGCAAGGATGGAACCACCAAAGAGGTGAGACTAGTGTGATTGGTAGGTGATGTGGAGATGAATTGAGATATAATGACTGCTTAATAGTTTTGTACACTATAGATTGTTTTGTATACAGTGAGGTGGTATTAATCTAATGAGGGTTTTTAACCATGATGAAAGAATCACTTGTTTGTGGCCTGAAAATCACTTGGTGAATGTCCCTTTAGATGCTTTTCTATTAAGTTCCTGAGGTAAACCACCTGAAGAAAGACAGGACAGTCAGTGATGACAGTGTGCCACACCCTGCCTGGCTAAGTGAGGGAATGAAAAACCAGACAGACAAACATAAAGAAAAGCTGGAATTAAGCCAATCAATGGACTGAGCCCAGGATCCCCAATGGAGGAGTTAAAGGACTGAAGGATCTGAAGGGGTTTGGAACCATACGAAGAACAACAATATCAGCCAACGAGACTCCCTGTAGCTCCCAGGAGCTAAACCACCAACCAAAGAGTCCACATGGAGGGACCCGTGGTTCCAGCCGCATATGTAGCAGAGGATGGCCTTGTAGGTTGTCAGTGGGAGGAGAGGCACTTGGTCCTGGGAAGGCTTGATGCCCCAGTGTAGGGGAATGCCAGGGCAGGGAGGCAGGAGGGGATGGGTGGGTGGGTGAGCACCTTCACAGAAGCAGGGGAAGGGAGAATGAGATAGAGGGTTTCTTGAGGGGAAACTGGAAAGGGGATAACATTTGAAATGTAAATAAATAAAATAGCCAATTTAAAAAAAGAGAGTATAGCTGGAATTAGGTGGGCTGTGCTCTCTAATGGAGATTCAGCACCACCAACAGCCCAGAAACTCAGCATGATTATTTTATACATCTGAATTGAGGAGGTGAGTCTATTGTATATAGCTGAGCCAGGAGACAGGTTTAGCTAATACTGGTAGGAGGTCTCTGTGAGGGCGCAGTCTCAGGCTGTAACCATCTTGGAGGAGGAGCTGTGGTTGATGGTTTCTGCGTACACCGCCTATCCAGCCATTTGCAAACACTGGTACTTGGACCAGAGGAGGGGTTTGCCATCCCTCTGGGCCTTATCTGGGGAATCCATGTAGGCACTGAGGTCCTTGCCATGACTGGTCATGGCAACAACACACACTCATTCAGGACTTCATCCACTCCTCACCCATCTGTTTCCCATAATAGTGAAATTAATGTTTAATACAAACATGGGTCATTTGCTTGTCTGTTTGGTTGTTAACACTGAAGCCTTCAATAGATAATGTTATTCACTTGTTGATGTCACACTAAAGCCTTCCTAGATACTGTTATTCACATGTTGATGTCAAAGGAGACACTTGGCTAGGCTGCAGCTGGAGTGTCAATAGGCAAGGAGGCTGATTTGTACTCTGGCAGTTTTGGCCTTAAGGAACTTTCCTGGGGAGATGTGAACAGATGTCTCTTCACCCCAGATATGGCACTAATGACAGACCAACCATTCCACCCAAGTTTAAGTTGGTGAACCAGTGAGTCTGATGGTGGTTACAGGAGCATGGGCAACTTAAGTGTGACTACCCTGTCAGACAGGAGTCCCCTCTCCAGCAGCTGATAGCTGCTTGTGTCTCCTCCCTCCTCATCCCCCAGTGAGTGAATATTTGGCCCAGTCTTGTCACAGTGTTATTCAGGGGATCACAGCTGCTCCCATTTGCAATAGCAATCCTTGCACATTGACAAAGTTCCACAGCAGGCCTCCATCCTTACACCCAGTTCTAAATGTAGAAGACGATGGGGAGGCTTGTGGTCCTAAAGGGTGATGGACTGAAGTAAAGGAAGTCTAGTGTAATTCTCAAAAACTGACCTCACTTCCGTGTTGTATTTGGACTTTGCTGATAAGTAGTATTAGCTCCATTTAATTATTGGCGTGACATTTACAATGTTTTTTTTTTTTTATTTAGGAATCACTGGGCCACTGGAGTCAAGGCTTGAAGTTGTCTATGAAAGACCCCAAAGTGCAGGTCAGAATAAAACTATAAATTTAGTGTCTGTCATGTAATACATGACCACGATACAAAAGCCGTAATTATAAATGAAGCCAAAGGGAATGGAGAGATGGCTCAGTGGTTAAGAGCACTGGCTGCTCTTCCAGAGGTCCTGAGTTCAATTCTCAGCAACCACATGGTGGCTCACAACCATCTGCAATGGGGTCTGATGCCCTCTTCTGGTGTGTCTGAAGAGAGCAATGGTGAATACATATAATAAATAAATAAATAAATCTGTAAAAAAAAAAAAAGAAAAAGAAAAACCAAAAAACCCAACCAACCTACCAAGCAAACAAACAGACAAACAAACAAAAAAATTAAAAAAATAAAGTATATGAAGCCAAAGGATGTTAGTTCTTCCTAGTGGGATTCTGTTTACTGTACTTTTCTATATGTACAATATCACTTAATACCACATTTCTTGGTCTCCTCATTAAATGTTATACTGTACCCACACTTAATAGCTGTTTCCACATATACATGCATACGTTATAGGCTAGAAGCCATATATATGAAAATTTCCTGATTTTGGATCACCTTGCTTAGTA
>NW_021604762.1:3916835-3920832 GCF_004785775.1 Grammomys surdaster | reverse complement strand
AACAGAAAACACACATATACTTCTTATTGTGTACCAAGCAGCATTCTGAATTCTTTTACAGGTATTTAATTTTTAATGTGTTTTATTTTATTTTAGTTTTGTTTTGTGTTTGAGACAAGGTCTTAACTGCATAGCTCTGGCTAGCTTGGAACTTACTGTGTAGACGAGGCTAGTCTTCTGCGAAGCAGCAAGCACTCTTAACCTGTGACTTCCTTTATCATCCTCCCAGTCTACATTGTAGTTATATATAATTACTATTAAGTGTAGAGGTTCAGGAAAAATTACATCACTTGTCAAAGATCTAACGGGTAAGCAGCGAGGCTGAGCAGTCTTGCTCCAGGCGTATCTTTAAATATATTTAAAAATTAAAACAGCTAAGGAGGGGACTGAAGAGAGGGCTCAATGGTGGAGGACACTTACTGCTTTTGTAGAAGATTCAGGTTCAGTTCTCACCACCCCCATGGTGGCTTCAACTACCTGTAACTCCAAAGGTATTAGATACTCTCTCCAGGTCTCGGTTCCCTCCCCAACATGGCATACATTCATATAGACATACACATAAAACAAAAATAAATTATTTTTGAAAAATAAGGTTAAGAAAAAGCCCATACGCCGGGCAGTGGTGGCGCACGCCTTTAATCCCAGCACTTGGGAGGCAGAGGCAGGCGGATTTCTGAGTTCGAGGCCAGCCTGGTCTACAGAGTGAGTTCCAGGACAGCCCGGGCTATACAGAGAAATCCTGTCTCGAAAAATCAAAAGAAAAAAAAAAAAGAAAAAAGAAAAAGCTTATACTTTAAAATTCCTGTTGAGTACTTTGGTTTTAAAGTCATATTCTGTTTTCTACCTGGGGAGAAAGGGAGCAAGGAATGCAATAAACTGCTGGCCTGGAATTCAATCCAAGTGACAGACTAGACCAAAAAAATAGTTTTTCCCTTTGGAAGGCTGAAGATTTGCAGTTGAACCTGACTCTCTGTGCCTTTCTCTTTCCTCAAGGATAAATTTAGCCCTATAAGGATGTCTAGGCCTTAATGGAAATAGACTTGTGTTGATTCTGCCTAACAATTAATTGGCTATGACCAGAAGTCACCTCAGGCTAACCTGACGCTCTATATTCTCTTGTGGCTCAAACTTGAAAGTACTCATGTGAAGCAAGGAGATTGGTATTAAAGTAGGAAATGAAGAAGACTGTGGATATTTATGTTTGAGACAAGGCCTCATGTAGCCAAACCTGGCCTCAGAATAAGTACCTAAGCTTGCATGCTTGGGCATCACACTTGTGCAGTGCCCAAGAAGACCAGAAGAGGGCTTTAGATCCCCAGGAACTGCTGGGAATCAAACCTGAGCTCTCTAGAAGAGGAGCCAGCCATCTCAACTACAAAGCCATCTCTCCATCCTCTGACCTTGAGCTTCTGATCTTCTTGCTTACACATATGAGCCACCACGCCTGTTTTATGTGATGATGGCCATCATACTCATCCATGCGTTCTAAGCAGGCATTCTACCCAATGTACTACATGTCCGGTTCAGATTGTGGATTTCTAGACAGTAAAAGGAACACATTCCTTTAAAAACTAATGCAGAAATCCTTTAGGGTTGGGAATATAGTGGAGCAAGTGCCTCACATGTGCAAAACCCTAGAAATTGATCCTTAATAGTCAGTAAATGACTCAATTAATTAAACAGTTGGTATTGGAATAACTTTAGTACCATCTGTCCAGAGAATATTTGTCTTGCTCAAAAGTATGTCACTCTGATTGAGTAAAAACAGTAAGAATGATTTACAAGCCAAATTTAATTCTGAGAAGATAGGTGAGTTTATTTTGTGCATAAGTATTAATATAGAAGGTTTTGCATAGCAAAGAGAAGTACGCAGATCACAGTGGGGCGTATATTCTTTTATGTTACTTTGAGACTGGCTAGCTATGAACTTGCTGTGCAGAGGCTGGCTTTCCTGCTTGCCTCTCCAGTGCTGGGATTGCATGCCAGTGCCACTATGTCCAGCTAAGACTGCACTTTGAACTGTGGAAATGACGCCATGAAAAGTGGATATGAATGCTAAACACTTGTGTCCATGTGTGAGCTCGTGTGTGCTTGCTTGTGCAAGCGGAGGAAGCAGGGGTCCTGCTCTATCATTTACCCCTTATTTCTTTGAGATAATGTCTCTCATTTAACCTGGAACTAGTTTGGCAACCAGTAAATCCAAGCACTTCCTGTCTTTCTTTGGCCCCTTCAGCACTGTGGCTACTGTGGCTTTTTACATAGGTGATGGGCATTCAAACTCATGTCTCCATGCTTGCTGAACTAGCTATCTCTCTGTCCCCTCTAAAACCAATGATTCTTATACAAAGGGATAGGGAACCCCAAAAATATGTCTGAAACCAAGAATCATCTTGATGCACAAAGGAGCACACTAACCAAGCAAGCGGAGCTCAGCAAGGCAATTTTTTTTTTTTTTTGGTAAAATGTATGTGCCAGAACCAAGACGAAGCTAGAAAGCACATTTGGCCAAGACTGTATCTATCTTTTATCCCCAAAGTAGTCAGGGACTGCATCTCATCTCATTGGTGGAGCTTAACTCGCACTCTGATATAATTGGTTAATTGGCACAAAGGGGCGGTTCAGGAAATTTTAGCCTTTTCTGGGCTAACTAGCTTTGATAGAAAAAAAAAGTTTCCTGCTGGGCATGGGGGTTGCGGGGGTGGGGTGGGATGGGGGTGGGGGGACACACCTTTAATCCCTTAAAACTAGGATCTGTTTTCAGGTTCTTTGAAAGTAGTTGGAGTGTCTAGGATTAGTGTGAGGTTCCTCGGATATGACTTCTAGATAGGAAGAGAAATTTTAGGTTAAAATAATACTTATTCATTTTATTTTTGTGTCTGTATTTTGCCTATATGTATGTGCTCGAACATGTGTGGTGCCCAAGGACGTCAGAGAGGTTACCAGATCCTCTGGGATTAGAGTTACAGATGGCTATGAATGACTATATGGGTACAGGGAATTGAACTCATTCTTTTCCAGAGCAACAAGTGCTCTTCAAACATCTCTCCAGCCACTTTTGGTTAAAGTAACAGTGAGCCAGTCTCTCAAGACTATAGCTAAGTACTGTAGTGACCTACAGTCTAAAATCTTAGCTCTGGACATTATTTTCCTTATCAAGAAAATCGTGGTGGGCACGGAAATGCATGCTGCTAATCCTAGCACTTGGGAGGTGAAGGCTTGCACATCTCAGCAAGTTTAAGGCTAGCCTGGTCTACATAGTGAGATCTAGGCCAGGCGGGGATACATAATAAGACCTGTGTCAAAAAAGGTGATGGGGCTCGCTCACTAGTGAGAATAGTTGTCTAAATATAAATTTAAATCCAGTGTTTGGAGTGCGATTCCTTGGACCACTAACAAACCAATATTTTAAAGGTTTTTGTTGTTATACTTGCCTACTAGGTATGTAAGACCTGCATATGGACCAAATCAAAATTAATCATTTTGTACTGTCAAAGGCCAGTTGAAGATCGAGACATCAGAAGTCACTTGGACTTGAGACAAACCTCTAACATCTTCAGGCTGTGGTTTTGCTTGGAAAAATGTACTATGTTGACCCCATCCCTCGCTTTTTAAAGATTTTTAAAATTTATTTATTTTATATGTGTGAGTACTGTTGCTGTCTTCAGACATACCAGAAGAGAGCATCAGACCCCATTGCTGACAGTTGTGAGCCAACATATGGTTGCTGGGAATTGATCTCAGGATCTCTGGAAGAGCAGAGCTCTTAACCGCTGATCCATCTCTCCAGCCCCACCCTCCTCTTTGTGGATTGGACATTGGTTAGAACTCACCAGATGGTGTCTTCATGGAATTCCTGAACAAGAGAACAGGTAATGTCCTACAGTTACAGAACATTTCCAGAGATGCTGAACACTCTCCCGGAACCTAGTTAACCTTGGATGTCAAGGGAAGAAGATTCTCCCTTTCTCTGACCATGAGTATAGCCTTCCAAGTATGG
>NW_021604762.1:3909798-3916825 GCF_004785775.1 Grammomys surdaster | reverse complement strand
TGAGATATAATAACATTATATATTGTGAGGATTCCCTTTCTAAACAAGAGAAACTAAACAATGGCTCTACCCTCCATTAAAGATACCAACAAATCAAATTTCAATTTCACCAAAGTTCACTACAGGGAATCAGTGACTTTACTGAGTTTACTTACAGAGTATGAGTAAAGAGCTGACAGGAGTATGGGTGACAAATAGCTGAACTGCAAGGTCTTCACCCAGTATGAATGTTTTCCCTCTCTACCCAGACTTCAGCCTAAATACTCTAGCTCCTTCCCAACATCTCGAAGGCATGTGTAACTAGAGCAAACAGCATACAAGTAGCTGGCAGAGGCGGCTGAATTCTCAGGTGAAGGCTCAGTGACCCTGCCCTCCTCCTCCTATGAAGGAATATTAACAATCACTAAGCTGAACCATAATGGTCTTTCATAAGCAGACACCACTGGGCTTAGGAAGATGATAGATGTTTAGCTTATAGAATGGTGCTGTGCAACACTATATAACAGAGAGCTGAACCCAAAGTACATACACAGAATAACATCATAAACTAACATTCTAGTATTACCTGTGTAGACACAGTTAAATCATGAGGCTTTGTACACTCCTGGATAAAGCTTTTCCTCCAGACAGCTTCTGATTCTGGGCCAGCAAACACTCTAACATTAACCTAATCCCCAACTCCTTCTAGGTAAATCTTATAAAAAGCAAGAAACAGTTAAAAAAAAATCTCATTTGTACAGTCCAGAGAATGATGCACAAAAACCATGCTTTTGATTCAGAATGAGTGGAAATAGAGAAAAGTAGCATTACATAGTTGTGTTAGTCAGGGTTTCTATTCCTGCACAAACATCATGACCAAGAAGCAAGTTGGAGAGGAAAGGGTTTATTCAGCTTACACTTCCACATTGCTGGAGCACCAAAGGAAGTCAGGACTGGAACTCAAGCAGGTCAGGAAGCAGGAGCTGATGCAGAGGCCATGGAGGGATGTTACTTACTGGCTTGCTTCCCCTGGCTTGCTCACCTTGCTTTCTTATAGAACCCAAGACCCAGGGATGGCACCACCCACAATGAGCCCTCCCACCCTTGATCACTAATTGAGAAAATGACTTACAGCTGGATTTCATGGAGGCATTTTCTCAACTGAAGCTCCTTTCTCTGTGATAACTCCAGCTTGCGTCAAGTTGACACACAAAACCAGCCGGTACAACAGTAAAACAACATCCCGTTGATGCTTATACTGTCCCGTAGATATCAACTAAGAAATTGAGGGTTTTGTTGTTGTTTTGTTTTTTGGGGTTTTCTGGTCAGAGGGTCCTCTCTATCTTCTCCATGGACTGTCACCAGTCTTTTACATCATTATCGCCATCATTTTAAATTTAGTGCCCATCACCTAGAGAGCAAAGGATCTAGAAAACAGCAACATCTCAAATAATCTGAAAAAGGAAGAATGGGATCAGCCTGATCTTTTCCTTAGGCCATGACATTCTAAGTGTAAAGTAAAAACAAAAGTAACATTACCCAGGACTCAGTGGGTCAGAAACAAAATCAAAACACATGGAGTAAAGGGCAAGAACACTCCATATCAGTAAGAAAAGAGGCTTGAAGATACCAAGCAGAAATAAGGCTTGAAGACACCAAGCACTAAGACCCAGAGGAACCCACATCTCTAGCCTCCGGCACAAGCAAGATGATTTGTCTTCAGCTTGTTGTAGCTGCCTGCTGGAAGTAGCTTGTAAAGCACCCAGTATTCTTTTGGGTCCTTGGGTCTTGCTTGGGATCTGTGCTTTACCAGACTTGGTTCTGGGATGCTGCAATTTCACAGGAGCCTAGCCATTTCAGAGTCAGCTCCTTCTCACAGCTGGCTAGAGGCACATACATGGCTTACCTTACATGGCTTACGTAATTGGTTTTCTCTAGAAACCAGCAAATATATCACACAAAACAATTACCAATTTTTCTTAAATCTACTATGAATATCTGGCATTACCTCCTTAATCTGATATAAAAAATACACTGACCTTTAATATTAAGAAACAAAGCATGTAACTGGAGTTTCCCATTTCCATGATCTAACTAGGCATCTGGGGAGGTAAAAAGCCAAACAGTGTGGCATGTTCTTGAGAGCACACTGGTAATAGGAAGTTCTATTGATGTCATTTTGATTTATGTCATGTGGCATTAACCAAGATTAAGCCTCACCTCCTTTGTCATGTGCTGTCTCCATCTTGATGACATCACTAGCTGCAACTGTAGCTAAGACATGAAGTCTGTTCCATTTTGATGAGGTTACCAGTCAAGATAGCAACAAACCATAGGCTTACTTTTTGCTTGTGGTTAGTTCAGCCCAATGATAACATTTGTTACTAGGCACAGGTCCCCAAGGGATCCATGCATCTTAGATCAAGTTAGCATGGATAAGGGAACATGCAGTGTATGTGACCTAGGCATGTAGGCTTCACATAGCAAAGAAAAACAAGAGGAAATAATTCTGTGGTGTCAGCACGGAGGTGACCCCATCTTACCATACAAATTGTAACTGTGACTTGCATCTTGTCATTTGCATCTTGTTTTGATTTCCCTTCACTTCCAAAGCACAAACTGTTGCCAGAAAAAGAATTCACAAGAGATGCACAAAAATACAGAGGAATGTCCAATCCACAAGCATGAGGACATTGCTCCTACAGCTTATGGGAAGCTGGGAAGAATGTGACCTTGGTACCATTTTACTCTACTAGAGCTTGGCGCAAAAAAAAAAAAAAAAAAAAAAAAAAAAAAAAAAGAGTATCAAGTAACATAGGACAAGGTATTGTAGAATACACAGCTGGAAAACATTTTATTCTCTACTTTCTAGAACATTGTTCAAGACAACATGACTTCAGAAGTCTCTTTCCTATAACTTTTATGATTTAAAGGTACCACTTAAGAATATTTACTGATGCTATAAATATTATTTTCCTATATATTAATGATTTTAATGAATGCCATATCCATTGTATCTCTTGCTCCTTTGGTCAAAAAGATAAACAGAAAACTTTAAAGCAAATGTTTAGACATTCAAAACTGTTTTTTGTTTTTTTTGTTTTTTTTTTTAGTTTTTCGAGACAGGGTTTCTCTGTGTAGTCCTGGCTGTCCTGGAACTCACTCTGTAGACCTGTAGACCAGGCTGGCCTCGAACTCAGAAATCTGCCTGTCTCTGCCTCCAAAACTGTTTTTTAAGAGCACATACACACAAACCAAATCTACACCAGCAACTTTTAAAAATTACAAACAATTTAAAAGGCAAATTTTAAGTTTTAAACAAAAAACAACAATGGCCAAATTAAGAAAATTTAAGCATCAGATTTATTATCTTAATTTTTAGGCTATTCAGGAATATATTTTGTGACTAAGAATTATTTCATAAATATATATGTATAAATATAAAAGGGTATCTACAGGATCTGTGGTGCCAGAGAAAATTCTTTAAAGAAAAAAATTGCACTTTTAGATTTTCAGGATGTTGTCAAATTTAAACTTCAAGTGAAACACAATTACCCATCCAGGTGCTTTTGGTACAAGTGTTCAAGTGAATATTGACACAATCTGAAAAACACAATGCTTTTTATTTATTTGTGGAATATGAAGAACCAAACAGAATTCAGAATTCTGACCAAAAAAATCCCAGATAACTAACTGCAATTACTTAAATACAAAAAATATTGTTTTAAAAAGACTTTAAGCCTGCCTCTCTATCTGGAATGTGTAAAATTTTACTAGTAATGTCTTCTCCAATCCTTCCAGCAAGAATTCCCAGCTTAATACAAATGTAACACCATCTTTTTGATTCACGTACAACGTGGATCACACCCCAGTATATAAGGACAAAAAGTAAATGTACAATAAAAAGATTGGATAAATGAGCAGAGGCTTTTTGGTCTTGAATTCTTCACCTACGAGTAATGAAGGAGCGCTGTAGGCAGCCCAGAACACACCAAACAGCTTTAAAAAAGAGAAAGAATAAGGCAGTATATTAGCAAAGCAGTCAACATTTTGAGTATCAAGAAGAACATTTACAATATTTAGAAAAGTTATCTACCAAGTGAGACTTAAAAAAAAAAAAAAAAGAGTTTCTCTGTGTAGCCCTGGTTGTCCTAGAACTAGCTCTAGATCTATAGACCTGGCTTCAAACTCAGAGATTCACCTGCCTCTGCCTCCTACTCGCTGGGATTAAAGGCGTGTGCCACTGTGGGCTGGTGGAAGTGAGACTTTTCAGAACATTTAACCTTGCTGTTTCTTAACTTCTGTAATTAAAAAAGAAAAGAAACCTCATTATAATAATCACCTGTAAACTCTATCGAAAGAGACACCTGGGGGCTGGAGGGTTGGCTCAGTGGTTAAGAGCAGTGACTGCTCCTCCAGAGGTCCAGAGTTCAATTCCCAGCAACCACATGGTGGCTCACAACCATCTGTAATGGGATCTGATGCCCTCTTCTGGTGTGTCTGAAGACAGCGACAGTGTACCCACATACATTAAATAAATAAATAAATAAATAAATAAATAAATAAATATTAAAAAGAGACACTTGAAGTCAGGCATATTGGCATACACACACCACTTGAATTCAAGGCAAGCAAGAGTCGAAATGTCTCAAAAAACAAACCAAAAAAACAAAAACCTAACAAACCAACAAAGAAAAAACAGCAGCAAACTAAGTCAACACACACCATATAACTTACTTTTATAAGTGTAGACACCATTTCAAAAGATCCAACCACCAAAAGTATAGGGGCTATTACAATGAGAGGAAGTAATGAATATCCTATAACTCCAAGAACCTGGCCATATGCAACCTGTGAATTTTAAAAAAATGTGAATAAGTTATCACAGGAATCAGAATACTAAATCACTTTTCAACATCATACTGACACAACCACATAAATTAAAAAAAATCATAAAGTATCACATCCAGTGTATTTCCATTATTATCTCATCTTATATATTCTGAGCTTTCTTACCACGATACTTTCAATATGCTTCAGTATTCTGATATTCAAAACCCACACTGCCAGACCCTGTCTCTAGCTCCAGGATTGTGTATGTATGTAACCATCTTCAGTAAAGATCATTACACTGCATACATGTAATACACACACACACACACACACAGAGAGAATAAAGTAACTTTTTGTTTATTTTCTGAGACAGGGTTTCTTTGTGTAGCCCTGGTGGTTGTGGAACTCATCTTGTAGACCAAACTCCCAGAACTCCACCTGCTTCTTCTTTCTGAGTGCTGGGATTAAATCCATGTGCCACCACATCTGGCAGAAGTAATGTCTTATAAATGACAAAGGTATGATGCTGCAAAATCAGTTCAGAAGAACTTGTTTTTTAAATTATTTCTTTAATTTTGTGTGCATGAGTGTTTTGTCTGCATGTATGTCTATGCACCACATGTATGCCTGGTGCCTGAGCAAGTGTCAAGTCCCCATGTGGCTGCTGGGAACTGAACCCAGTACTTTGCAAGAACAAGTGCTCTTAACCACTGAGCTAACTCTCCAGACCTCAGAGTAACTTTTTTTTTTTTTTTGGTTTTTCAAGACAGGGTTTCTCTGTGTAGCCCTGGCTATCCTGGAACTCACTCTGTAGACCAGGCTGGCCTCGAACTCAAAAATCCGCCTGCCTCTGCCTCCCAAGTGCTGGGATTAAAGGTGTATGCCACCACCGCCCGACTCGGAGTAACTTTTAATGACCAGTGTATGTATGTATAATATATTGAAATTCCTAACTGCAACAAAACTTTAAGAAACTACTGCTTGTTGCATTTTGGAGTAGTACTTAGGAACGAAATGTTCAGTAAACTGAAAAAGCTATTGAAATACTCGATCTTCTAGCTGTTCAGCTGTGTGAAGCCTTGCTCTCCTCATATAGTTTAACTAAAACTAGACATCATAAGACACTGAATGAAGAAAGCCGGTCTTAAAGGTTGGCTTCCATGAAGCCATGTGTTAAGCTATTCTCTTAACATTTCTGTTTTGCACTTGGGAGGCAGAGGCAGGCAGATTTCTGAGTTCGAGGCCATCCTGGTCTACAGAGTGAGTTTCACGACAGTCAGGGATACACAGAGAAACCCTATCTTGAAAAACCAAAAAAAAAAAAAAAAATTCTGCTTTGTAAAAAGTTATTTTTAGGTAAATGTAGTATTTACACTTGAAATATAGCCAGTTTGTTAACTTTAATTATTTTAAATTACTTTAATTTGTTGGCTGAGAGTGGTGGCACGTGTTAGCAATCCAGCTCTTCAGAGATACAGACAAGAGGACCAAAAGCTGAAGCCCTCATCTATGAGACTGCCTGGAGAAAAATATCAAAAACCCAATCTATTCTCTGATTGGACAAACACTGAGAAATCTCTATGGCAACTGACAACTAGGTGAAGACCGGTTGTCAACTCTATGCTTCTGTGAAGAGCAATACAGTATTTGATAAGCGGGAAGGGATCTCTCCTCGTCACTCCTTGTGTTTATAGAGTAGATTTAATATATATATGGATCATCTGAAAGGAACCAGTATAACTTAAAGGCAATTCTGAGATCTAGAACTATTTATCATTGTGGCTGGGAATGGTGGCGCATGCCTTTGATTCCAGCACTTGAGGGAGAGGCAGACGGAGTCCAGAGTTCTGTGAGTTCAAGGCCAGTGTCATCCATATAGTAGGTTCCAGGTTAGCTAGGGCTATCTAACAAGACTGTCTAGAAAACAGCATAAAAACAAACACTAAGAAAAATACTTTTCAAAATGAAGTACTTACTTCTCCACCAAGAACTCTGGCCAGTAAGAAAATTGTCAGTGAACCAAATATCCAAATGGTTATAATCCATGAGACCACCTTAAAGAGGAAAAAAAATCAAACTGCTAAGTTTTCAGAAATTCAGTTCTCCGCTACATAAGACAGCTTAGCTAGCCCCATTTCAGATCTGAGCTTCTATTGGTTCTAAAGTACATTTCCAAGTCTTACAAATGCGAAGTGTAATACAAACTTACAACCAA
>NW_021604762.1:3902933-3909788 GCF_004785775.1 Grammomys surdaster | reverse complement strand
ACTCAAAAAGTATACAACACGGGGGTAGGAAATAGCTTAGTTGATAAAATGCTTGCCACACAAGCAAGAGCTTTAATTTAAATCCCAGAACCCTCACAAAATGCTGGGCGGAGTGGCATACACTTGTAATCCCAGCACTGGGGAAGGAAGACAGAACCAAGCTAACTGGCAAGCCTCAAGTCTCATTTTATACGCTGTCTCAAAAAACTAAGTAGACGGTGTCCTGAGGAACCATCAAAGCTGACCTCTGGTATTCACTGATAAACATACAAATACACACTCACCTGCACACACACATACACAAAGTAAAGGATTTGTTCAAAGGTCATGGAAAACCCAAAGAAGCTCCGAATGGCTAAAACTGGAATAATCTGAATAAAGAGTCCACACTGATGTAAATAACTGGATAATTATGTAACAGAAAAGAAGGGTAGCTATTCCGTAAAAAATACTTACTAATATAGATGGAATGAAGGGAATAGGATACTCACCATTAAATGAATATAACAGAAATAATTGGGTTGAAAATTTATCAGGCTCAAGTTTGATGAGAAACAATATTTACATAATTGCAAAGTATCTGTAGAGCATATTAATGATTAAAAAATGTAAGCCAAATTAAGGGCTCACACCTGTATCTTAATACTCAGAAATCTGAGTCAAGAGGATCACAAGATAAAGGCTTGCCTAGGCTACTGAGTGACCCCCAAAAGAAAATAAAAACAAAAACTGGGCTAGATGTATAGCTCAGGGATAAAGCTCTTCCTTAGAAGGTACCAGTTCGTTTGCTTTCCCACGGCTGTGATAAACACCATGGCCAAAAGTAACCTGCTTTGTTTTTTGATTTTTGGTTTTTTTCCTTTTCTTCTTCTTGCTTTCCTGAGACAAGGTCTCACTTGAGACAATGTATCCTTGACTGTTCTGGAACCAGCTATGTAGACCTGGCTGGCCTCCCAAGTGCTGGGATTAAAGGTGTGCACTGTAACAGCTGGCCTAATAACCATCAATTGACAAGACAATTTAAAATCACCCAGGAGACAGACCAGGGATATCTGAGAGGGAGTTTCTAGATTGGGTTAATGGATGTGGGAATCTCCCTTAAATATGAGTGGTATTATTCCATGAGCCCCAGATGAATGAAATGGAAGAGACAAGCTTCCCCATGATGTCATCCCCACTTGGAAATGAGAGCCAGAATGAATATGTATTTCACTAAGATGCTTTTGCTAGGTATTTAGTAACACAACAAAGCAGAGGCTGAAAAGATGGCTCTGTCATCAAGGACAAACTTCACTTCCAGAAGACCCAAGTTCAACTGCCAGTACTTACACTGGACATGACTTCAACTTTAGAATTCAATACCTCTGACTTTCCCAGGTATCAGCATGCCATGTACATATCCACACACATATACTTTTACTTTTGAGACAAAAACATACCCACTTATATATACATTTTTTTTTTAAATCGGATCTTGCTTTTTGTTCAGACAGTAAATCAGACTGGCCTTGAACTCACAGGGATCCACCTGTTCCTGCATCTCACATATAACTAAAAACAGTAAAATGAACCATTGAAAAAAAAAAACCGTAATGAATAGTAGTAATGTTGCACACCTTTAATCCCAGAACTTGGGAGACAGAGGCAGGCAGATCTCTGAGTTTGAGACCAGTCTGATCTACAGAGCAAGTTCCATGACAGCCAGGGCTACACAAAGAAACCTTGTTTCAAAACCACAAAACCAAACAAACAAATTTAATAAATTTGAATAATCTGGGGCTAGAGAAACAGCTTAGCAGTTAAGAGTACTTGTTGCCCTTGCAAGGGACCCAGGTTTGACTCCTAGCACCCACAGGATGGCTAAAGCACACACAAAGCTAGCTCTAGGCAGTCCAACAGGCATGCACTTAGTGCACATACTGCATGCAGCCAAACATACACATAAAGTAAAATGGATAAAACCTAAAAAATAGAAAAACTGAAAAAGACCTAATCCAAGGTACTCCTTAAATCATTCATTATCAAACAATTTCAGGAGTAAACAAATGAGGGTAAATTAGGAAAAGGCAAACGTATTTTTATAGTAAATATGTAACTATACTTTTTTTTTTTTTAAGATCAGCATGCCTCTGCCTTGTGAGTGCTGGGATTGAAAAGGTACACCAGCACTGCCCAGCAACCTATTTTTGAGTCTCATAAAAAGCTTAACATTCATAATAGGCTGGGAGGTGGTGGCGCACGCCTTTAATCCCAGCACTTGGGAGGCAGAGGCAGGCGGATTTCTGAGTTCAAGGCCAGCCAGGTCTACAGAGTGAGTTCCAGGACAGCCAGGGCTACACAGAGAAACCCTGTCTCGAAAAAACAAAACAAAACAAAAAAACATTCATAATAAAATGAAGTATACTTACCCTAAACTGTCCATATAATGATATCATGGAAAAGAAAAGAACAACAGCCAGTGGACCCCAAAAGTCAGGATTGTCTCTCACCACTTGTCTATTAAAACCAACCGATGGCATTGGCATCAAAACACAGCGGATTTTATAGTAAATATCCTTTAGATCAATGTCCAATTCTTCCCTATAATTCAAAAATAAGATTCTTAAAAAATGTAGTTTTGAATAGTAAAACAGGTTTAAGAGAACTTTAAACAAGACAGTATGATATCCATAAGTCAATATCTGCATTTGAAGTACGTATTAGACTGATTCCATGGTAAACAATAATACCTCAACCTTAGAGATGTTGAAACATCTCACAATCTTGCAATTGCTGGTGTTTTGAAATTGTTAGCAGTATGGAGTGAGAACAATGCTTCCAGGATCTGCCTCTGTCCCAGTACCGGGATAAAGCTGTATGCCACGTTGCATGGAAATAATTACGTTTTAAACCTGAATTTCAGCCTAAATACTCAAGAATCTCGCCTCTTTTAGATGATACTGATTATCTGGGATAAGAGCCTATCTGTTTATGTGTGTGAGTCTCACTGAGTATCCTAACAAAGACCACCTGTCAGTCTCTAGAGTGTTGGGATTACAGGAGTGTGGCAGCAGAGTGAATCTTGTTGTGAGTGAATGTCTGTGTAAGTATATGAACAGCTCTGTGTGGTCAAACTGCCTGCCCTTTGTGGGTCCAGAGGAAAGGGGTTGAGTGTTCTTCTCCATCACTCTCTACATATTCCTCTGGAGAGACGGTCCCTCCCTGACCTACATCTAGGTTTTCTGGGGGTAAACTCCTGATTCTCATGTTTCTACCTCTCAAATACTGAGATTATAAGCATAGTACAAAGCCTGGCTTTCAGGCTTTATAGATTTTAAGAAGTTTGTTTTTTTATGAGTGTTTTATCTGGGTGTATGTCTGTGTAATGCATGAGTGCCTGTTGCCCTCAGAGAAGAATTTGGATCCCTTAAAACTGAATTACAAGAGTTGTGAACCACCTTGTAGCTACTATGAATAGTGCTTTCAACCACTGTGCCATTTCTCCAGTCCCCATTTTAAAAATTCCTGACAACCACTGGGGCATGTTTTTAATCCTAAAGACTTGGAAGGCAGAGGTAGGCAGATCTCTTGAGTTCCAGGACAGCCTGGTCTCAGAGCAAGTTCCAGAACAGCCAGGGCTACACAAGAAACCCTGATTTGGAAAAACAAAAATAGCCCGGCGGCGGTGGTGGTGCACGCCTTTAATCCCAGCACTTGGGAGGCAGAGGCAGGCGGATTTCTGAGTTCGAGGCCAGCCTGGTCTACAGAGCGAGTTCCAGGACAGCCACGACTACACAAGAGACCCTGACTTGGAAAAACAAAAACAAACAAAATTCCTGACATCCAGGTTAAAGAAACACTCTTTCATTATTGCTTCGGTTTTCTTTTGTTTATTCCTGAAATGGGGTTTCTCTGTGCAGCCCTGGCTGTCCTAGAACTCTTTGTAGATCAGGCTGGCTTCAACCTCACATATATCCACCTGCTTTTACCTTCTGAGTGCTGGCATTAAAGGCATGCACCTCAGCTGACCTGCACTGCACACTGGTTTTTAAAGGGACAGGCAAAACTGAAAAC
Source organism: Grammomys surdaster (assembly GCF_004785775.1). Taxonomy (NCBI): domain Eukaryota; kingdom Metazoa; phylum Chordata; class Mammalia; order Rodentia; family Muridae; genus Grammomys; species Grammomys surdaster. The sequence goes on along the minus strand of NW_021604762.1, from coordinate 3,905,735 downwards.
TGCAATTGTTTTTAAAGATTTGTGTATGTGTTTCTGTAAGCGTATGAAATCAGACTCTGACAGTGTCAGATTCTCAGGAGCTAGAGCTATAGGCAGCTGTGTTTGCCTGACATGGGTGCTGGACTAAATTCAAGTTCTCTGAAATAGCAGGAAGCACTCTTAACTGCTGAACCATCTCTGTTCTTCACCAAAAGCTTTCTCTATTTCATCTCTATTGTTTTTTCACTAAAAAGGATAAGATTTTCCTCATCTGTCTTTAAAAATATCGAAAACTGTAAGCATCCTACAGATTAGGTCTTAAAAACACATATTACATACAAAAGTGGCTTGTTATCTTCAGGATCCTCATCTTCAACTTCCAAAAGCCAGCCATAGCCCCTTTGCCTCAGAAATGTAGTAGCTGTAGATTCTTTGATATAATCTCCACTTACATCGAGGTTTAATTTGACATCTGGAGCTGCTATAGAACCACTGAGATCTTAAGAGAGAAGACAAATCTGTAAACCAGGGTGGAATGTGCAAATCTGAACCCGAATGTACATATATATTCAAGTAATTATCATTTGCCAATCTCTGTGAACATCTGCTATTACATATGTATATATATAACCTTCAAATTTTATCAATGAAAAAAATTTCTCATCAATGACAGACACTGTACTACTTTTCATTTTACAATTAGAGAAAAACAAAACAAAAGAGAAGAGGTGATTGACAAGCCAGGTACAATGGAACATGCCTGTAATTCCAGCACTCAGGGGGCTAAGGCATGAAGCCCAAGCTGACCTCAATTTCAATACTTAGCCAAGGATGATACTGAAGTTCGGACCTTCCTGCTCTACCTCCCAAATGCTAGGATGAGTCACCATACGCACTATATTTATATATTGCTGAAGATTAAACTCAGTCTCCTGCCTGTTATCAACTAAACTGCAGTCAGTCCTAAGTCATACTTTTTACGGCAAACATCATCCCACTGAAATTTTTACGTTATTCCTATCAGTCCATTATCTGGTAGGATACATCTTGTAAAATATCATCTTCATAAAATTTTCCTGATTTTGTTGTTGTTTTGTCTGAGACAAGGTCTCACTTTAGTCCAGGCTGGTCTTTAACTGTTGTTAGTCCCCAGGTCTCAGCCTCCCGAGAGAAAAGATTACAGATGTGATCCGCCTTGCCTGGCTGTCTCTGATCTAGTTAGAAAGTATTTTTTTTCTTCTCTTTAAATCTTTTATGAAATTCTAAGCCAGTGCTTCCAAAAAATATTAATGTGTTTATGAATTACCCAGGGACCCTGATAAAATATAAATCCAGATTAAAGGAGATGATACCTACATGTGTGGCAGGTCATGTTAATTGTGCTGGCCTGTAGACATGAACCAGATACAAAATTATCCATTTGTCTGACAGAAACTGAGGACATCCAGTTATTCTAGAGGCTAAGGAAAGATCACATGTTCATAGCAATATTGGGCTACACACTGAGTTCAAGGCCAGCCTGAGTAACTTAAGTGTGATTGTCTCAGACTAAAATTTAAAATAGGGGCTGAACTGTATGTGGTAGTATATGCCTTTTATTCCTGAAGTAGGGAGGCAGAGGTTAACTTTTCTACACAGAGTTCTAAGCCAACAGAGTGACATAGTGAGATGTTGTCTCACCTTTAAAAGAAGAAAAAAATACAAAAACCAAAAAAGAATAAAAAAATCAAGGAAGAAACAAGTCATATTTATAGAAATCAGAATTCTGAGAAACTTTACACTCATCTCTAAACTGAAATTTCTTTTCTTTCTACTTTGTTGAGGCAGGGTTTCAATGTGTAATCCTGGCTGGCAGAGAACTTTGTAAGTATGTAGTCCAAGCTGGCCTTGAATTCAGTTATCGATCTGCCTCTGCCTTCCCAGTGCTGGCATCGAAGGGTTCATCACCAGACATGCCCTAGTCTCTTCTATATCGAAATCAACTTGTCTTTTCATATTGGGCAGTTCAATCTGGTCCCAGGGAAGTAAATAAAATTAAATAAAAGCAAAATCCAAAAACAGGTTACAGGGAGTTGAACTAAGGAGTGCGGGAGAGATCTCGTACAGCAGAAAAGTCTTTTTGTTTTGTTTTTGTGTAGAGCAAGCACAATCGCTTGCTCAAAACAGTACAAGCCAAGTCTGTAGAGACTGTTGGGGGGACTTAGTTGAATTCCTGAAGTTTCAAATGCTCCTAGAGTTTTCTGAATACTATGATCAAACACTACAAACTGTGTGGACATAGGGATCTGGGCAAGAGATCAAATTCAATTTTTTAAAAAAGCACGTCTCCTTTGGAGGAAGTTCTCCTTAAGCTGCCAAAAGTAACCTCAGTGGGGAAAAAGGTTTTCCTATTAATAGCAGAACAACACAGACCCACTTTGTCCTCACTCTTTGATCCCTCACTCTTGAGTAACTGCGGAGCAGAGCATTTCAGAAAGAAAACCTTACACAGATCGGCGGGTTCACTTGTGACCCAGACACCCGGGGACTCAGCCCGCAGCCTTGGTGGTGTGGCGCAACGCAGAGCCGGCACCCCGCACCCTCCCGAGTCACCGGAGGCCTCCGGGAAGGCCCAGGGAGCACAGGGGCGGAGTCCCCACTCTGCCACCCCCGCCCCGGAGCCCCGTCAGCCTCGGCCTCACCCTCTGCGTCCGCCGAAGAGACAAAGGTGAAGTCCCCGTTGGCAGGCGCATAGGCTGGGGGCGGGCCCGGAGGCTGCATCCCGCCGGCCTCGGAGCCCGCGGCGGTGCTGAGAAGCGGCTGGGCCCGGGCCTCGGGGACGAC
>NW_021604762.1:3889874-3902923 GCF_004785775.1 Grammomys surdaster | reverse complement strand
TGTAAAGCTGTAAATTTCCACCTACAGATTAAGTGTATTCTGGCCGAATTCTTTTCTGAGGAAGGCAACAGTCCAGAAAGGACCAATTAGGGCAAAGAGTAAGTCCCCTTGCTTCTACGCCCTGTGCTGATTTCATCTGTCCCCTAATAAAACTACCCAAAGTTTCCAAATTCACCTACGTTTTTATTTTAAAAGACTATGCGTGTGTGCTTGAGTGTATGTGTGTGTGCAGATGCCAGCAGAAGCCCCATGAGGGCTTCAGATCCTCCAGAACTGCAGTTCCAACAGACACGAGCCGCCCAATGTGGGTACTGGGAACCCAAACTCGAATCTTTACAAGAGCAGCAAGAGCTCTTAACCTTTGAGCTATCTTCCTAGGCACTCACCCATGTTTATAATCTTAAACTTTACTTTTCATTACGTATATGTGTGTATGTTGGTAAACCGAGAACCACCCACATTAATCACCCTGGTGATGCCCTCGCCCAGCTTCAGTAACCGCCAGCGGCCATGTCATCACCAGCAGCCAAATTCAACATATTTCCACTGTTACCACAGGTAGTCTTCCTGTGCACAAACTCCATACCATTTATATAGGCTAAGCGTTCATAGCTTGCCACGCTGCATCAACACTCAGAGACAGCCTTTTATATAACTACCCTCCAATAAATCTCTCCAGTGAGGTCTTTTGCATGGTGTTATTTTGTGGTATCCCTTGGCCCTCCAATCACTGCAAAATCCCTTACAGTATACACGTGAGTTCAGGTTCCTTTGGGGATCAGAAGAGAATGTTTGGGCCCCTGGAAATGGAGTTGAAAGTATCTGTGAGCAGCCTCACATGAGTGTTGGGAACAGAATTCAGGGCCTGAGCAAGAGCAGTATGCTGCTCTTAATAGCTGAGTCATTTCTCCAGCCCCTACCTGTTTTTATATGCTCAAATAGATATAGCTTAATATTCCAACTACATAAAAGTGGTTTCCAACTTGAAATGTTCTGAGCATATATTGTGGAATAGACATGATGCACATGAATCTGTAATGCAGCAAAACAAAGGCATATCCTAAAAGGAATTTAGGGAATTTTTCTTACAGGAGGGAATAGATTGGTACACAGGGATGGATGAAAATGTAAGAGAAATATATAAAGGTGTATGTGTTGTGATTCACTGGACTTGAGAAACCAGAAGTCATGGAATTGTTATTGATGCAGATAAAATCACGTAAGTAAGTAGAAAAGTAACTAGGAAGGACCAAGCATGTGGAGAACATCTTTATTCCCAGCACCTGAGAGGCAGACCTCTGTGAGTTCAAGGCCAGCCTGATCTCCGAGGAGGGTTCATGCCAGCTAGAGACAGTGAAATCCTGGTGAAGGAGAGGGAGAGGTTTGTGAGATATTCCGAAGAGTATAAGTTATTTTTTTCCAACACAAGGGAGTGCTGTAACCAGGTATACGTCTGTGAACCATTAATCAAACTACACATATTGGGAAAGATGAAGACTTTCATAGATATATAATATTTTTAACAGGATCTCATTATGTAGTTCTGACTGGCTTGGAATTCTCTATAGAGGTAGGATTGCCTGGAACTCACATAGATTGACCTGCTTCTGTCTCCCAAAAATATATATGCACAGTTCTTGTACTAGATTTAGAACTCTGGAATTGCCGGGCGGTGGTGGCACACGCCTTTAATCCCAGCACTTGGGAGGCAGAGGCAGGCAGATTTCTGAGTTCGAGGCCAGCCTGGTCTACAGAGTGAGTTCCAGGACAGCCAGGGCTACACAGAGAAACCTTGTCTTGAAAAACCAAAAAAAAAAAAAAAAAAAAAAAAAAGAACTCTGGAAATCAGGAAGATTAGGAAGAAGTAACTATGAGAGACATTAAGGTTAGAAATCCAACAAAATTAGTGATGAACTGCAAGATACTCAGAGAGAAGAACAGCAGGGAGCTGGAATATATCCATGTTTCTCTCTCTTTCTTTTTTTCTTCCCCTGCCCCAGGTTTCTCTGTGTATCCCTGGCTGTCCTGGAACTCACTCTGTAGACCAGGTTGGCCTAGAACTCAGAGGTCAACCTGCTTCTGCCTCAGAGTGCTGGGATTAAAAGGTGTGCACCACTGCCCAACAAGTAATTTTTTTCTCTTAAGACATGGTATAAAAAATTAAAAAAAAAAACAAAAGCCGGGCAGCAGTGGCGCATACCTTTAATCCCAGCACTTGGGAGGCAGAGGCAGGTGGATTTCTGAATTCGAGGCCAGCCTGGTCTACAGAGTTAGTTCCAGGACAGCCAGGGCTACACAGAGAAACCCTGTCTCGGAAAACAAAAACAAAAAACAAAAACAAAACAAAAAAAAGACATGGTATAATGAAGCCCAGTCTGGCCTCCTACTCCATATATACCCAAGTTTGACCTTGAACTTCTGATCTTATTTATGCCTTTCCAGTGAGGGCATTACAGGCAAGTGCCATCAAGTCTGGTTTATGCAGTCCTGGAGACCAAACTCTGTGTTTAGTAAGTGCTACCCAAGTACTGTACCAACTGAATACACTCTCATCCCACTTCCTGTTTCTTTCTTGGGTGTTAGAAAATGCTATTGAGTATGGAAATTAGGGTTACAGAGGTAGTTTGGCAGTTAGGAGCACTGACTGCTTTTCTCGAAGATCTAAATTTGGTTGTCAACACTCAGTTTAGGCAGCTCACAACCACCTGTGACTCCAGCTCCAGGGGATCAGGTGATGATATCCTTTTCAGGGCCCCGAACACATATGGCACTTCTTTTAAATATGTGTACTTTAGGGGTTCTTTTGGTGGAATGAAACACCATGACCAAAAGCAACTTGGGGAGAAAAGGGTTTATTTCAATTATACTTCCTGGGAATAGACCATCACTGAGGGAAGTCAGAACAGAAACTCAGAGCAGGAGCTTGGAGGCAGGAGCCATAGCAGAAGCCGTGGAGGAGGGCTGCTCATTGGTTTGCTCAGCTTGATTTCTTATAGAACATAGGCCAGCCAGTCCATAGGTGGCACCACCCACAATGGGCTGGGCCCTCCCCCATCAATCACTAATTAAGAGAATGCTCTTCAGGCCTCTTTACAGCCCAGTCTTATGGAGGTATTTTCTTAATTGAGGTTCCCTTCATTTTGGATGTCTTTAACAAGCTTCAAGTCTAGCACAAGCCAGGCAGTGGGTGCACATACCTTTAATCCCAGTATTAGGGAGGCAGAGGCAGACAGATCTCTGTGAGTTCAAGGACAGCCTGGTTTACAGAGAGAGAATGAGTTACAGGACAGCCAGGGTTACATGTAGAAATCCTGTCTTTAAAACAAACAAACAAACAAACAAACAAACAAGTGAACAAATTTTAAAACCCCTATCCAGCACAGTGTGAAAACAGAGGAGCTGGACTTCTGAGACTCTAAAGCGCTGAGCACCTTAAGTTTAGGGCTGTGCAGGCTGAACTACACCATTAGTCATTAGCTCATACACACCCAGCCGTAGCCAGGGGCAGACATGTCCGGGAGAGTTCAGAGTGCTCATGACCCTGACCCTGATGGAAAGAAGGCGGAGAAGGGAGAGAGGAGAACCAAGCACAGCAGCCAGGAGGCCAGAAGTACAAAGGAAGCAAAAGAGGGGCAGAGAGACAAGGAAACCAAAATGTCTGGGTTACATTAGGGAAAAGCCTCTGGGAGAAGGGCAGCCCAGCTCCTGGGCCAGTAAGTTCAGGGTAGAGGGCAGAGTATGCCAGCCATACCTTGGAACAGGTAGGAGCCAAAGAACGCTGGGAGAACCTGGAGGCCAGGTCCTCTTTAATGTATTAAATAGGCACCTCAGCTGCTTGTCCAGGGTTTGAAACTTAACAGTGGGCACACATCCCACTCCACATTCCCTGCCTCCATTGGGAACCAGAGATCCTGGTTTCAGAGCAGGCTATGAACTGCATTCCTTTCTCTGAGAGCTACAGGAAAGGACCACATCTCCGCCATGTGGGCCTGAGTCCTCTCTTTAGAGTCACTGCCATGCTTTCTGTCTCTGGCACTGGAACCTGAGCTCTCCTCAGAGCCTCTATCACACTGTCTGTCTGTCCATGGTGCCAAGAGCCCATGATGAAAGGTTTCAGATGTGGATTTCCAGAGGGACACTTAAGAATGACTATTGGGGTTAAGAGTTACTAATGCCAGGCTGGAGAGAGGTTAAGAGCACAGACTGCTCTTCTAGAGGTCATGAGTTCAATTCCCAGGAACCACATGGTGGCTCACAACCATCTATAATGAAATCTGGTGCCCTCTTCTGGCCTGCAGGTGTACAAGCAGGCAGAACACTGTATACATAATAAATAAATAAATCTTTTAAAAAAAGAGTTACTAATGCCACAGACAATGACATGTGTGAGTATGGTGAGATCACCCAAGAAGAGTAAGCTGGGAGAAGGGTACAAAAATGAAAGACAGACAAGTGTGGTGACACATACCTTTATTCCCAGCACTGGTAGGGAGGCAGAAGCAGGTGGATCTCTATGAGTTCTAGGATAGCCTGGTCTACATAGTAAGTTCCAGGCCAACCAAGGCTACATAATGCCATGTCTCAAAAACAAAACAAACCCCTAAAAAAGAAAGACATATGCAGAGGCCCCAACAGTTAAGAGACCATGTATGGATTGGCCCCAGACTTTCCTTTTCTTTCCCCCACCTTTTTTCCCTCTCTGTCTTGTGATACAGGGTCTCATATAACCCAGGCTGACCTCACGTTCCCAATCATCTCCCTCCCAAGTGCTGGAGTTATAGGCCCGTGCTACCATCCCTGGCTGTGAGTTGTCATCTGCCCTGTGTTTAAGGTTATTCTGTATCTTTACAATCTCAGATTTTCTCTTCATATAATACTGGTCTCTTGTAAACGTCAGCATTTTAAGCTGACCAAGGAGCTTGTATCCATAGTCACTGGTTCATTTATTCTATCTTATTTGTGGTGTTTGTTTTTTTTTCTTTAGTTATATTCTCTTGCTTCCTTGTATCATTTTCTTTCATTTCCCCCTTTTACTAAGTTAGGAATTATAATTTCCTCTTTAATTTCCTTAATGATGCACTGCCGGGAGCCAACCTGACTCCATTTTGAAAGAATAGTTTGATTTTGTTTTTTGGTTTTTTTTGTTTTGTTTTGTTTTTGTTGTTGTTGTTGTTTTGAGACAGGGTTTCTCTGTGTAGTCCTGGCTGTCCTGGAACTCACTCTGTAGACCAGGCTGGCCTCGAACTCAGAAATCCACCTGCCTCTGCCTCCCAAGTGCTGGGATTAAAGGTGTGCACCACCACTGCCTGGCATATAGTTACTTCTGATTCATGTTTCTTTTGGACCTTCCATGAGTGATATCCCATTTTGTGAAGTAAATATTTATATTTAAATTTTTTTCAGCTGTTTTTGTTTACTTATTTCTTTTTCTTTTTCTTTCTTTTTTTCTCCTCTCTCTCTCTCTCTCTCTCTCTCTCTCTCTCTTTCTCTCTCTCTCTCTTTTAGTTTTTTAGTTTTTCAAGACAGGGTTTCTCTGTGTAGCCCAGCACAATGAGGTACACGTGAGAAACGACTAAGTGGCTAGAAGTAACTGTCAGTCAATGACAGGCCTGTTACCCTGAATACACACTCCAAAACGTCTGATCAGGACAGTGGGAAAGGTAGAAAGAACCATGGACAATGAGGACATAAACCCAGAGCCTCGCTTAGCATGAATGGCCTTGTGCTAATGCAGGATCTGAGACAAAGAACCATATAGGAATTAGAGGTGATAGCCGAAGAGTCAAAATAAGGTCTTATACCAGAAAGGTAATAAGAGAAAAAGAGAAGTAGCCACCCAGGGAGACTTTGGTGACACCTAACCACCCCTCAATACTTTAGCTAGACATGTCATCTTTGATTCCATAATCCTAGAAATTATTGAAAGTCTTCATGAGCCTGCTCTAGGAATATCTCAATGTACAGCAGAATATCAGCCTGCCTTCCTCCACTCTCACAACTTAAAATTTTCAGTTAAGAACTATTTGTCCAGTTCCTCCTGCTGTCCAAGCAGTTGACTGGCTGTGGAGGGTACAGCAACGAGCAAGCACCTGCCAGCATCTCAGACATCATCAACAGAATCTACTGAAATCATGCTTCTCCTGGTTCTATTACTACTCATGTGACTTTAACCAGTGTGCTTACCCCCAGTGAGCCCCAGTTTCCATAACTGCGAGATGAAGAAAATAATACCTGTGTGGAGAGACCTCAGTACAAATGTGGGGTCGCAATAGATGGAATTCATATCTTGAAAAAAATATAAATCCCCCTCAGACCTGTTACATAGGATTTTACATTCAAAAGTAGATATTCAAGAGTGACATTTTTTAGTCTCAAGTGGAACATCTTTGCTTCTGTATTTAGCACTTCCTACCCCAGAGCAAGACAAAAACAAGCTCATATGTTACTAATGGAGCCAGTGAGCATGTTATCAACAGAAATGTACATTCCAAGATAATGCAGGCCCTGCTTCCCAGGATCTGCTGGGTTCCTCCCTCTTCTGTGCCAACGGGTTGAGGAAGGACTGGCGCCATCTTGGACCATAAATCATTTCTAAACAGTTCCTGGAGGGTGCAAACCCTCAGGACAGTACCTTCCATGCAGCTGAAGAATTTCCGGCCAGAAAGGATAAGAATTTCCTGTTTTGCTTTTCATTATTACTTTAAATAATCATAGTCTGAGTCCTAAAGGGAAATCATAAGCAGCAAGGGCTAAGAGGGCATGTCAGCATCTTTTCTCGATTAATTCAGAGTGATAGCAGTAGCTTTAGAAATGATCAAAATGCACAAGATGTCCCAGCTGGGACACGGGCCCTTGCTGGAGGGACTGTCTGGTATCCAGTACAGCTGTCCTGCAAGCCCTGAGCACATGGTTTCTGGGGATTCCCATTTTGTCCAATGATGACAGCTGCTCTGCCAGCCACTCATGGTGGGACTTGGTAGATTAACTCATCAACTCCTTTTCTCTTGTCTTTGAGGAACACTCAGTGTCTCACTGTGGAGGGTAGAATGCCCATACACAATTCTTAGACATGAATGACTAACACCCCTGGATCCCATCTTGATTTGACACTTGATGTTGCCTGTGAATGATGTTGGTTTGACTGTGAATCAGTACTGGCTAGAGTGTTCTCTGTGTCTCTCATCCTGGTTTGCACTGGGGATTCAGGAAGGAGCTCCCATAGCCAATACAGTGAACAGAGTTATCCCCTTTATATTTCATGCCTCTGAAAAACGCATCTGTCAGGGCAACTTCAGACAATACCCTTTTGGGATAACAAGACCACTGGATATGAGGCCCCTTTTTGGGAAACTTGGGATGATGTTTTCTCCTGGATTTCCTGGGGAATTGCTGACTTGAAATTTCAAACCTAGAAAGAGTACTTCTAGAAAGAGTACTTTAACCCCACTGAACATTCTAGCAATGGCTTCCCTCTCCCCACATTCCCATGCTCTGTGAAGGCAGCTAAGAGACTAACTCCTGGATTCTAGGACTGGCACTGTCCCTTACCACCTCACTCTGGACCAGCCATCAGCTCCATCTTGCTATTGTGGCACATGAACTCCATCTTGCTGTGGGTGGCACACCTTTTGACTGAGCCTCAGAATTCAACTCATCCTCTTATCTTCAGGCCTCCTTCCTCACTTGGTACTCATCTATCAGCTAATCCAAACCATGGTGATGATGCCAAAGCCTTGCTAGGTTTCACAGGAAACCTCTGCATTTGTCCAATTTCTTCCGCTATGTTCTAGAATAAAGTGTCTACTCCTCAGAACCTCATTCTATTTGCCAAAAGGAGTGTAGGGACCATCTATAGAGGTCCAAACAAATGGTTTGCTAAAACTGTCCAAAAAATGGTTGCTAAGCCTTCAAACCTGCCAAGGTTGAAATTCCAGGGCCAAGAGAACAAGAAGGAAGGACTAGCCCCTTTCTTCTTCAAAGTCTTTGAGACCCTGATATGACTCATCTTTAAGGCCCTGGAGGGTCTGCTCCCCAGTTTCTCTCTTCCTAATCTTCCTGTTTCTGTGTCAATCCATATAGGTGTCCCCCATTAATTCTTGTCCTTTCTCATACCCTGCTCATGTTCTCCAAGCCTGTTAGTATCTACCTCCAAGTACAGCCTAACACAGCCTTTCTATGAAGTCTGTTCAGGAGTCCCATCCCACTGACACCCGCAGCTCTTGGTGCCGTTTCTGTTGTACTAGACATCATGTAGTCATGTGATAGGACTGTCATCTAAAATCTCCATTCTCCTCTCCTTCTGGGCACATGATCAGTGATTAGTTTTGGTCAATAAAATATAAGTAAAAATGACACTTGTCATTTTTGGCCAAAATCTCTAAAATCCAATGTCACTTTACCATGATCAGCCTGAGTCTCTGTTAGTCATTATTACAACTAATTTCTTCCAATTGCCAGGCTAAGCATCTTCCATGGTCCCATCCTGTAGGCTGCTTGAAGATAAGAGTCTAACAGGGCTCTAAGATCTTAACCTCTTGCCTTCTCCTCCTTGGCTTATGTGGGTAACTCACTTCTGTCTCATCTCTGTTTCCCACTTCAAAAATGAAAATATCAAGAAAAGTCAGTCCTAGATAAAATCTTGCTATATACTCTTCTATGTCTTGCCCTCCCCACAGTAACTGTCATGATGCTTTGCACACTACAGGAACTTACACTGGGCCATCAACTCTCTAGCAGTCTCATAGATGTCTCATGTTTTCATGGGAATAACCAAATCCAATTTGCCCAAGTGAGACAAAGTCAAGACTGACTACTACTGAGCCAGCTTTTAACCCTGAGGCCTGGATTTAACTGTCACCTGTCCAATTAGTATACAAAACCCTTAGCTGACCCTTTGAGTATCCTGCCTTTGGGAATGACACACCCTCACAACAAGAGGTGTAAGCTGGTTTTTATGCCATGCCCTAATTCTTGAGTATTTTAATATTGGCCAGACTTTTGACTTGTTACTGAGTTTTTACCTAGGACAATTGTGTCTAATTCTTTTCTTTTTGATTGCCTTTCCTTGGTCTGTTTCTGTGTGAATGAAATTAATCTCCGAAGTTGAGAAATTTATTTATCAAGGTTCTAAAATGTAGCAGACAATCTTTCACTCCTAGACAAGGTGCTCAAAGTTGAAAATTCCATTCAACAGGTAGCCAAAGGCCTGACGTCTTTTAAAGATGGTCAGCCCCACAGCAGGAAGAATCTCTGAGCAAGCATGGTTCCCCCTTTATATTGGTAGCAGATAAGAGAGGAGCCTATGATAGTTAGAGATGGGACTGTTATGAACTGCTAGTACATGTCCCAGTAAAATTTACACGTCAACATCCTAAGCCAAAGATGGGACCTCCCAGAGGTAAGAGGATCACAAGGGGATAGTCTTTATGAAAGAGACTAGTAAAAAGTCTCCCAAAGAACTCTCTAGCTCTCTGTCTGCTATGTGAGAGCACAGCCTATTAACAATATGGATAAAGAAACACTATATATTCAGTAAATTTTATAAAGACTCCAATTTTCGAGCCAAGGTCTAAGCCCGGGCTCCCTGCATTGCTCATCTTCTCTTGTAAAAATAATTAAAATTACATTTGTTTGTGACACACCTATGCTATCTCCATGCAGAAGTCAGAAGAAAGAGTTTAGGAGTCAATTCTCCCCTTCCACATATCCCAGGGATTGAACCCAGGTCATCAGGCTTGGCAGCAAGGCATTTCCTTGCTGAAATATAATGTGCTGCTGGTGGTTGTCTAGGAGATGTCAAAGTTTATCTTTTGGTACAATTAAAGAATTTAATGTCCAGGAAAGTGAAAGGACCAGCCAGAGAGGAAGAAAAGTAACAGGTTCATCCCTTTGGGATAGGAGGGGCCTCAGGTTTAGAGTCTACCAAATGGACACCGGCTTGAGTGTTTTATGAGACTCTGGGTCTCCTCTTTGCTGTCAGTCCTGATTAGAAACTCACCCCCATGCTTTCCCACTGTTTCTCTTTCTTCAGAATGTGTTCAGAGAACAAGAAGCTGTGATCTTGAGGAACCCACTATTACCTTCCTATGGCTCCAAAGCAGTTGGTGTCCATCTCCGAGATGGGAGGGAAGCTTGACCATTCTAGAAGCTTAATGCCAAGAAGGGGGCAGGGTTTCAGTCCAGGAGAGAAAGGATTTTTAAGAGGCAGGCTCATGGGATCAGTTCAGAGAATTTATGGTGAAATCCTCTGTGGGATTTCACGTGAGCAGTGCATTTAGTGCTGCATCTGCAAAAACATCCATAGAAGCAGAGGGACTGAAGGAATGCAGAAGAGAATGTCCCAAGCCACCACAGTAAGGCCCAGAGTAGGGTCAACATTCCTAGGAAAGACCCACATAGTAGCAATCAATACACGACTAGTCTTAAAGAGTAATGATCCAAGGATTTTGCTTTGAGCCACTTTATAGCAGTCAGATATCACAGTGTGAGACCACTCTCATAGGCTTCTAGAGAGAGAAGAAGTTTAACCATAATTTGATTTTAAGGTTAAAATAATAGTAGACTTGTCTCTCTTGGCTATGTGTAGGTGCTACAGCCTTGAATTGAGCCTAGGTCATGATGTCATATATCTGGGCAGTGTTTCATTTATCAAGAAGAATTAGCATTAATGAGAAACAGTTGTCTAAGTAACATCTCCTGTGCTTTTGAGCCTCATATCTAGGGAGTGTGATACCTTAAACTTTTAGAGAAAAGTCAACCATTTTAGTCTTTGGTTATACTTTCTTGTTAGGTATTTAAGACCATAGAGGTGGACAAAATTAACCACTTTCCCCTCACTATCAAGGCCATTTGAAGATCTGGTCTCTGAGAGTCACTTGGTTTGGAAGGAAACTCTGGTTCCTTTAGTCTTTTTTCTCTAGGTGTTCCACCTGTGTCAGGATAAGTCAAGGCTTTCACTTGGAAGCATAGAGGAACATTGTCATCTGTATTGATACTTCCCTTTGTAGATGGGACACTGGTTAGAGATCACCAGGTAGGGTTTTTATAGCCTCCTTTAAGAAGAGAACAGGTGACTCCCCATACTTATAGAACACTGAAAGATGCTCCCACAGTTCCCCTGGAAGCTAGTTGTCTTCAGAGGACAAAGGACAAAATAATGTGGTCTCTCTGACCACATTAGTATAACCTCCAAGTACAGTTATTGAATACCCAGAAGGTCAATTAATTATGCAAGTCTGAAATGTATAACTGCTGTGCATTATTTAAAGTTTGGATAAAAACCAAATGAATAAAATTTGATTCGATATAGTAAAATTAACAAATCAACAAGTTTAGCTACTGTGATTTTTTGCAAGTCCATACAGCTGATATCATGGCCATTGTTTAGCTTAGAAAATAATTGCAGATAAGCCCACCTTAATAAAAGAAAACTGACTCCAAACTGCATACAAAATAAATCATGATTACCTGTGTAGACACTGTTAAACTTTGGGGCCTGAGAAGCCTTGTAAAATACAAGACAGACTTTAGTCAGTACACAGAGTGATCTACCATAACCAGACTTGGGGTTTTGAGTGAATGTTAAGTAGCAGATATAGGCCAGGCCAGAAAAAGTATCAGGTGCTTCTTAAGACCCATGGATTAAAGAGGTCCCAATGGGTAAGGTAGCAGAATAGAAAGGGTCCACAACTAGTAGACACAAGCAAGGACACTCTTGGCCACTAGGATGATGCTATCCTCTGACCCATGGAGATGCCCTGGCCATGGGGGACACTTGGCTAATGACTACTCATCTAGAAGACAAAGTAACATATTTTGGGATGCTTTCCAGACTTTTCCCCTCCTCCCTCTCCCCTGAGCATCCTCTAGAGATTTACTGATGTGGGCATGGGTGCTTGTACCCTCTCCTTCCTCATTAGTGATCAGAAAAGAAGGGAAAACCTATCCTTATCAATGTGACTCTTTAATATACTGTGATAACCGTATCTTACCTGTACATCATATCTACCATTCAAAAAAAATCTTCCAGGGTAAAACCTTCCCTTTGACTCTTTTTAATGCCTTCAGAGGGAGTAATTTACCCATAATTTAGAGAATATGGGGTGCTCTTTGTCCTTTGACTGTCTTTGTCACAGAAACGGAAATGTGAACAGAAGCAGGTGCCCAGGCATGAGGGGCCAGAAACAAAAGGGTAAAGAACAGACAGAAACAGTTTGGAGACATTGGGCAGAAAGAGCAGGTATTAAGGCCGGGAGTCTGCTAAAAACAGACACTGGCTGCTTGGGTGTTTTATGGGACATATTGGTCCTCCTTTCCACTTTTCGGTCCAATTTAGAAACCTATATCCCTGCCTTCCCGCCATTTCTCCTTGCAATGTCTCCTAAAATCTAGAAGACACTATCTCAGGGAGCCCACTTTCCCTTTCTTTGTTCACCCACACCCCCTAACTCTTCTTAAGAGTCATTTACCTAGCCCGTACAATGGATTTTTGTTTGTTTATTTCACCACCAAAGACAAATAGGCAGAAAACTCAGCAAGTAAGGCATTAATTTACACAAATCTTAAGACCAAAGCTTGAAGATATTTTAGCAGATTTGCAAGAGGTCATGTGACTTACAAGTTGAAGCCAGCTGGACAGTGAGGGAATTTCTTAACTACTGTCTAAATACAGTAGCTCTTTGTGCTGTGGTTAAAGTCTTGCAAAGGCAGCTGAACGTGTAAACACACAGGTGCTCTTTGAAAGAGAAAGGGTTCATACAGACTGTCAGTTGTTAAATTGGTCATGTCCATACTAGAAGACTCTGGACAAATTAGCTTTGCTTTTGACCTGTAAGATTCAAGAGACGAGACAGAGACAGAGACAGAGACAGAGACAGAGACAGGGAGGGAGGGGGGGGGGGGGGGGGGGGGGGGGGGCGGGAGACAGAGACTAGAATCAAGATGACTGGGGCCAGGCAAAGGATAGGGATGTAGGGATGTAGGGATGTGGAGATGTAGGGATGTAGGGATGCAGGGATGCAGGGATGCAGGGATGCAGGGATGCAGGGATG